>NC_072469.1:21190780-21493280 GCF_027596085.1 Anoplopoma fimbria
ACTGTTATTCCTGTGAGTGATGAAGCCACCAGTTTGGTAGCAAGGAGAGTAGCTACTGTTACAGTCCTCCCTCTCTCTCACACACTACTGTGTCTGAGTGACCCTAAATGCATTGCTCCCATCTGCCTGTTTGCATGTTTCCCATTTCAAAAATATTTTGAGGAATTGCAGCTTGATGCTGCCTTTCAAAAAACACATGCAAATTTAGCACATGCTTTGCTCTGATGGACCGAGACCATGTAATTCCCATGTGACAGTTGCCTCATGGTTTTGGCTGCCCCTGTTGTGCCGTGGTCTATTCTCAGGCGAATGTTTCTCTCGGTGGGGTAGAGGTGTTGAAAAGCCCTGGGATGTCTTAAACTCATAATGTAGGACAGTTGGACCACATGCTGCTATATAGGACACTATTGGCACACACTGGTGCATGCTTGCCTAAATCCACTGATGTATCCCAAGGAGTCATCAAATTTAGAGATATATGATCAATTTGTCACAGTCTTCTACAAGCCGTTTGAGCATCAATATATCTATTTCATAAAACATAATTTTCAGCAATCAGAGGGGATTTTAATGTTAAATGTTTACTTTCTACCACTAAAAGAAGGACACCATGTGTTGTCCCTGAGGGAAGGATTTACAACATATGGACACTGTACTCCTGCCACATGCACTTCCGTGCACAGATGAGGCGACCTCCCTGACTCTAAAGATGTTTGCTGTTAGTCCAACTAATCCTAACTAAGCTGTCCATTTAGACCAACACTCAGAGGGAAACACTCACGTATGGCGGACATCGACTCTGCACACTCAAATAGAGGTCTGTTTGCTTTCTCTCTGTTACTGTCAGAGAGGGGGAGGAAGATGGATGTGTTTTATGGTGTGTTTTATGAAAAAAGAACAAGTATTCCATTTGTATCTTATGTTAGTAACTATGGTATGAACAAACAGAGCTCAAGATAGTGAAGACAGCCCTCTTGAAGTGGTTTAGCTAATAAGCACTCTTGTCTTTCCCTCACTTCCCTCATTCCCTTCATCTCTTCTTCCTGGAGAATGCCCAGTCACCAGCCACACAGGACAGCTGATGATTTATTTCCCCGTGGACCATCATGAGAGTTCAGGAGTGAACCACACAGTGCACTATAACCCCTCTCAAGTCCTCGTATCTACAAGCACTCCAATGCACATGTGAAAGCATTGCACAAAAATCTACACTAGCATGGCCATATATGCATTAGTACACACAATCACATGAAGTGTTGGACGGGGGGGCAGGTCAGCTACATGTCCATCAATAGCTGTCAGTCACATTTAACAAAGCTTACAGCAGAGAGACAAGAGAGCACAACTGCTTTATCAGCTAGTTAGTTCCCTCCTCTTCTCATCACCTCCTCTGACCCACCTCACGCTCTCTAATCACTATTTATACCACCGCTCTATCAACCTACAGTCTGATTTTGGAAGCTAGCTCTGAGGCTAAAAGAAGTTAGTGTGAGGCCGCAAAGGATTAAGCCCAGGCGTCCTGAATTTATGCTATAGTTTGTGTGTGACTCCCTTGTTTTGCCTTCATTGAGCCAGGATCATAACATACTGTCATACAGAAGTGTAAATCCTAATGTTTTTAGAAATCTTAAACGTTAGTGCTCCAAAACAGGACAATGATGGTGCAGCTAAGAGGTTGAACCGTCTGTTCTCTGTGTTAAACAGTAGCTTAAAATCTAAATATATCCATGCTGTGGCATCGATACTGAAACACATGTATGCATGTCATGTATGCAACTGCCAGGAACAGGCCTGCAACTCATGTTAAGCTTGGTACTGACATTTGTGATGCTAACACATAGAAGTCAGGGTCAATATCCTCCTCTTTCAGAGTCTACTTCTTCCTTCCACAGCCTTTAAAAAACCCAGTTTACCAACCCGGTTATATAGTCTCTGCTGCCATCACAGCTACACTCCTATTGTTAACGGGACAATTGACCGTGACCCCAGGCAGCTCCCAAAGGTCTGTATAGGTCAAAGGGGAGAGGAGGCTGGAAGGCCCTGGGGTGTGGATGTTTAGCAGCCATTTCGGGGCCAGGAATGACTGTTTAAGCACCTGATAGTTTGCGATGGTTCCAAACACTAGTGAGTGTAAAGCTGAAAGGTCTTAAAGGCAATGATTCACCAGCATGTGTGTTGACAGTGATGGAGATGAAACCTGTGAAGGATGAGGCGGGCATTGAGTGCACTACCACAGCTAAGAGTATATGTACTTCTGTGTGTTTTTCATGCTGCGTGTGAGTGTTCCTCAGTGCATTGTCTCTCCATGACTGTGATGGTGTATGCGTGCTCTGCCACAGGGAAATAGAGTGTCTTGGCCCTGGAGCCGCAGCTTCCCTCCCCCAGCCCCCTAAACTCTGAGTCATGATGGCTTTTTGACAGTTAAGCTGGAAGACAAATGCCCCCCCGTCCTGCTGAAACATTCATGAAGCCTTACGACCCTCTCCTCCACCTAATGTACCCTAACAGACCGTTAAGGCCTCTCTCTAGCCTAGCACCACCTTAGTGCTGCTTCCCGGCATCTAACTTCTTAACACCCTGCCACTGCTGGTCGTTTTACGCCCTTTTCAGCAGTCTGTTGGAGAGTTCTCCCCCCTGGTAAGTTTCCCTGAGCGGACAAAGGATTACTGCGGCACAATTACCCCGAGACATCCATTAAATCAAGCTGCAGGTATGAGGTTAGTATGCACATGTCTCCACTGACTTTGTCGTTTGCTTCCAGTGTCATGTTGTTCCCCTTCCTTTCCCCCCCCTCTCCTTCACGTGTGGTCATTGACGGTCTTTGTAATCTGACACCTAAGGGGTGCATTGATCTGTTAAGATTGTCACTTTTAAAAAGCCCCATTAGGGTTTAAGGTTTGACAGTTGATATCAACATCCTCTAGTGTTGGGACACGTATAGATGCACAGTGACCCACAGAGCGGGGGAAATAAAGGTTGCAGGCTAGGGGAAAAGGAAACCTTTAAGATAGAGAGTGAAGAAAGTAAGACCAGGTGCATCTTTTACTTTTTTTGAACAAGCCTTACACATGACTAAATTCAGTCAAAAATAATGAATTAAAGCGAAGAAACAAAGTATTGCCTCCTGTATTGAGCAGATTGACCTCAGCTTGTCATTGGGACTGGACACTGTGTCCTCTGTGTGTGTCCACCCTGTGTGGGTCCACAGGGAGATCTGACCCAAGCAGTGTGTTTTACTATTCTCCTGGCCTCCCCACTGTGTTTACCTCTCCGTGGTAAAAATGCCATATGCTAAATGGGCTTGTATTACGGCTCTGGTTACCAAGGGGTCCGTCTGCCCCACACACACACTCCAACATCAAGCAGAATGGACATCTAAGCCATATCCAAGCCTATAAAGTGGAGCTCCATTGATCTGTTTATGCTTTTTTTAACAATCTCACAACACATGAGATTCATTTTGGCCACAGACAATCTTCTGATGGCCATTGATTCATCTGGTAACACCACGCCAATTAATTAGAGGTGGCAATCATTGCTGCTTTTCGTAGTCAATCATTATGGAAGCAATATCAGTTACCCCGTGACATTTACCATTTCAATAATGCAATTATGCAACTCCATGATGTTTGTTTTATTATAACTAAATATATTCAATACAAACTACACATCCCAGACTACTTTATTGACGATGTTCTTATTGACTGAGGTAATAGAAGTCACAGTGGATGGCTCAGACTCAAGATACGGTAAGAGTCAGCCCATATTTCTGATAATGTACAATTATCAGAGGAAAACTGCAGAGCTCTGCAATTATTTTCTTCACTTCAGGATTTAGTGGAGCCTGCTAAGTGTCAGGACTTTGAGTACTAAATGTATCTAGAGCTTTTTTAATGGACTTTGTGAAATAGATGTGTCTACATATCAACCTTCTTCACCTTTCCATACAAATCTTAACCAACAATATATCAAAGCATTTATTCAGGCGCACAAGTTGGAATGCAACAAGGGATTCCTCAATTATATGCAAACAACACATTTTCTAATGCACAATTGAAACAGTGATTTAAACAACAATAGATATGCTATTGTTAAATATATTTTACATCTACTGCATTATTCTTTAAATGTAGAAGAATGTTTAAATGTATTGTCCCTGTTAAATAAACTAGAAGTAAAAAGGACAATGCAATCACTTTTTGAATGAATCCATATATTTGTACAATATCAAATCTTATGTTTTCATTAAGTGTTTTACTTCGCTTAGTCCACTCTAAAAAACAAAAACTAAAGATGTGTTGATCTTTCATTTTCTTAAACACAATACAAAACATAGTAATATTGAAAGGGAAAAGAAAGGAGTGGAGCACGCTGATTGATTTGCAGTCTTCAATTGTGCAAACAGACTAACATTTCACTGTGGCCACTCCCATTTTTGGATCACTAGCCAGTAGATTTGTAAATTATCCAATGGGAATTGCTCACCTGCTGAACCTACAGTGTATATGTGTTTGCATATTTGTCTTCTCTTGGAAGTAGAAATTCTTTTCATTTGAACAATAAAAGGCAATGCTCAATCAAGTCAAGTAAGTTATCTTGGAAGCTGAGAGGCATGGATTTTGCTGAATGCTGGTGAAAGCTGAGCTGAGAACTCATTTCAACTAAACCTAGTGAGACCTTTCGCACCCACAGTACTCCTGAATTAGCACCCTTCATTAAACCCATTTTTTTGATCCAACTCTGGTCCTTTTCTCCAACCTCTCAGCCTCAGCTCTTCTGCCACGCCACTCTGTAAGCTCCAGCAGCAGATCAATGCCTCTGAAATGGAGCCGACCTACAGTCACATTAATGGTGCGCATCCTCCTTAAAGGGCTCTTCCCAGAAGACTTTGCTGCTCACACTCTCACATGTTCGCCAAACACAACAGCCAGCAGAGGGGAAACAAAGGTCGATACGGGCACCGAGTCTTGTTTAGCCTAGCCGGGCCTGCTAACAGTTACAGGCTGACATTACAAAGTCCTGTTCATTAAGGACCCGGACAAAACCAGAGGTAGTGCTCAGACACAAGGGTGTATGGGGGGATATCGTATGAGCTGCATCTTCTCTGTAACAGGAAGCATCTGTTTTCTCAACATGAAAAATGAATCAAACACCTTTTAGCTCTCTTGTGTGTGTATCTCTGACCACAATACATCAATACTGGAGCCTCTTACCATAAAAGATTGAATCTACAGCACAAAAAAATGATCAATATCGGAATGTGAAGAGAGGAAAGCTTGTTCTTTTTTCTTCTGTGGCTCCGAGGTGCAGACAGACACATGGCACCTTCCTCGGTCATAATCTCCTATTCAATGGATTATCAGTTAAGATGTCACCTTCACACAATATCTGTTCAGCGCTGTATGGGCTTCATGCATGCTGGTTGATTCCATTGGAGGTCAAATTAGCTGCAATGATGAGCCTCTCATTTCTAAAGGCCCTGGTGAGGCTGAAAGGCCTCCTCGGGGGAATAGGGTTTAGATGTAACCCTTCTTCATCCGCTGCCCCCTGGATGCTGTCAGAAGGCCTCCTGTGTGTAAATGAGTAGTGGGAGCCGATGTATGAGGGGTATCCTCAGTGGGTGATACAAACAGTAAAAGAGCTCCGAAACAAGTTGGCATTTTTTTCAAGTGTAGCCAAATAAACTTTTTTAATTGACACAACTCAACACAAACATTGACATTTTTAAATGTCAGTTGTTGTTTTTTTATTGAAAACTGAAATTTGTGTGAAAATAAGAATTTTTCTATGACATATACCGCCTTAACCTTTTTTTTTTCATTGCCCAACATTTAGGTATTTGGCTTTCATCAGGAGACAATGTTGTGTTTGTTTTCTGCAAATAGATAATGAATAACTCAACTTATTGTCTGATGATCTGAGTCAGATTGACACCCAAAACTTTATATTTTTTCAATCCATTTTGTCAAATATCTAGGGCAATTTGACTTTCCATTCAAATTCCCTCCATGTCAATTTTTTTTTTTACCCAATATGTTGACTAAATAAACATTCTATGATACATTATAACCTAAATAATTGAATATGTTTGCAAAGGCAGCAATATTTATCCTAAAAGTCCCGCAAAGAACGCCTTGCAACTGAAAGTAATCTGGAAAATCAATCCACCTGTGCTCCTCTCTCCACAGAGCAGCAGGATTGGTTACACACGCTAATCATGTGTGTTGATTTCATCCCCGCTGCCAACGCGGAGCAGCACAGCAGTTTCCTCTCTGTCCTTGCAGCGTTCAAGCCCAGCGCCTTATTGATCAGAACAAGTAAGTTAATAAGCTTTAGACTCATCCATCAGCAGGGTAGAGACTGGAACTGCACACGGCAGGCTTAATCAAGTCATCAGTGCCCGTCAAGCATGAACACAGTAATTAAAGGAAGAGGGAACATGGAGATGAGGAGAGAGGAGAAGAGCAGGGGTCTATAGGGTTCGCCGTTGAAAGAGATAGAGAACCTCGGTGCTCCATTTATAAAGCACAGATTTATTAAGACAGCGGCAGAGGAGCAACACAACTAGATCAATCCCTTTCTCATTTATTCCATATATAGCTCTCGCATTAATCCAGCCTCAGTTAATCAACAGCTAAAATACAATCAGCCAGGTGATCCAAACAGTGACCTGAGGACAGACGATTCATCCCGCCCTGAGTAGACCCTCCTCACATAAACAAGACAAAGAACAACAATCCCCTCCTCCCTTTATTGACACACACACAGCTGAGGAAATCACCAATAATCACCATCATCATCGTCATCCTCGATATTTCACCACTGCAACAGAGGTGAGGCCAAAGGGGTGAGCTCATTTGGCTTTCTTGGCTGACTGATGAAGCTGGGCAGATTTACAGCAGCAGCTGTGAGCGATGATGCTCCTCTGCAAACAAAAGCCATCAGTCCTTTCTAGAGCTGAGGAGGAGAAAGCTGGGAAAGCCAGAACAGACTTCAGGCCCTGATTTAGAGGCTGAGATGTGGATCCTCGCTGTTACCACAGAGGTAACTGTGCAAGTGTAATGCAAACCGGAGCTGCTTTTTAAGGTCACGGTCAGACAGCTGTGATGGGCATCCTGCTTTGGACGCTGTTTTCAAAGTTCACTTAAATGTTCACTTTTTTCAAGTCTGTCTTAAAACAATACTCATAATAATAGAATAGTAATATTAAAGTTAGGGGTCCTCTTAAATCACTCTTTAAACTGAGAGATAAAATTGGAAAGGTGCAGATGTTGGTTACCACTGGCAGGATTTAGCAGAAAAATCTGTGGTAAAGGTTTTTGATCTCTCATTGTTAGCCCTGTTGTTGCTATTAGAGTTTAAAGGTCCCGTTAATCCAAATAACAAAAAAGCATATGGCATTTTCCCCATTGTGGTTGCATCTACTTAGATTTACCAGTTCTCTGTCACTGAGAATTTTTCCAACTTTGCCATGAATGAGTATCCTTTACGTTGCAAGCATTTTAAAAACACAGCAGTAGCATCGCATTCTAGATTTATTTGAATTATCTTATTGGCACCACTTTCTACTGGAGCAATCAAAAAGCCTCCACAGATAAAACTTTCATTAGATCACTCAAAAGAAAATTAAGAAATATGTGGACTGAGCCGTTAAAGAGAAAGTTATTATACTGGCCCCTTTACCTTATCAAGTGTTTCAATAGAACAGTCACTATTATGCCTCTTTATTCTCTTTTGTGTGTCATCCCTTGTTCACTCCGTGTGTTAACATGTCCGTGTGTGTCTGTAATATGCGGGCAGCGGGCCTCACTCAGGTGCTCCTATCCCCCTGTGCCCTATTAGCCTTAAACCTGACCATTAGACTGTCCCTTCAACTCCTGCGAAAAAAATACACATCTAATGAAGGCAGCTCCCAGACTGAGTGTCTATTAATTGTGACTGTTGTTGTCCTGTAACCCATCTCCTGCTGGACGCAGAGCTCTGAACGGACAGAGTGTGTGTGTGTGTGTGTGTGTGTGTGTGTGTGTGTGTGTGTGTGTGTGTGTGTGTGTGTGTGTGTGTGTGTGTGTGTGTGTGTGTGTGTGTGTGTGTGTGTGTGTGTGTGTGTGTGTGTGTGTGTGTGTGTGTGTGTCCTAGTTAGTCAGTGTATGTCGCCGGTATGGCTGCTGTGGTGAGCGGGCTGACAGATAAAATTAGTGTCACTGGTGGTCACGGAAGCATGGAAGTGGCCTGCATGCACACACACACACACAGGAACAGTTTATGGCACTATAGCTACTTTTTTAACTTAATGAGGATACCCTCTGAAGTTTACATATTTAATATAAGTAACACCTGACAGCAAAAACAACGTAATACGGAACAAATAGCTCTTCCCAGACGTCTCAGAGGTCAGTATGTATTTTGTTTTAACTCTGTCAGTGCTCAGTTTTTATTTTTTACATTGAATACATCACCTGGATAGAATCAAGCAATTATGATGATCAACATTCCACCATTGCTTTGTAATGTTATAGCTGCCTGATGCACAATTTGAGTGAAGTCACTCTTTCTTCAGTGTTCTCAAGCAATGGCAAATCCATTAACACATCCTTCAGAAGACTATGGTGATATGTTTGGGCTTTTTTGTTTAATTTCAAAATGCATGTACTCTAGTCAAATACAACAAAATGACAGAAAGAAATACATACAGTACCAGTCAAAAGTTTGGACACACCTTCTCATTCAATGGTTTTTCTTTATTTTATTTTATTTTATTTTTCTACATTGTAGATTAATATTGAAGACATCCAAACTATGAAGGAACACATATGGAATTATGTGGTAAACAAACAAATGCTCAACAAACCAGAATATGTTTTATATTTTAGATTCTTCAAAGTAGTTGAATGAGAAGATGTGTCCAAACTTTTGACTGGTACTGTATGAGTGGATTCTCCACCCAATATCTGGATCCTCTCCCCGGTCTCTCTAATCACACAGCACAGTGGACAGACTGAATACTGATCCCCCTCTGGGACTCAAACCAACAACCACAGTCACAACCCGCTTTACAACTCATAATTAGCCCAGGGAGCATGGCTCCCATTTGGGTCGGCAGTATGAAACACACACACACACACACACACACACACACACACACACACACACACACACACACACACACACACACACACACACACACACACACACACACACACACACACACACACAAAAAAGCACCACAATGTGCCTGAAGTTGGCTGATAATCCTCCAGGAGCATACCATACGATGTGCCTGTGAACACGTGTGCTTGAACACACTCCCACAGAGCAACTCAATTACAGCACGAGTCCTTCATAGATCTGTTAGCTTATCTGATAGCCAGATCACCTGATCGATAGAGAACAACCACAGAGGGTTTATTCAAGTGTGCCGATCATTAATGTGGGTCCTGCAGTGTAGACCTGTTGAAGTGCTCCGAACCACAGCTCAGCAGCACAAACAAGGGCAGAACAAGGTGTGTGTGCGTGTGTGTGCGTAAATCTGTGGTGTAAGATTTTGTAAGTTGTTCTGTAAGAGGGAAACTAGATTTCTCACTCTACTACACTGCACTGGTAGAGCTCTATGTGCTCTAGGTTTTCCTCAAAGAGGTTTACGATAAAAAAAACACACCCCATCTCAGATAGCAATTGCCCTCACTGTATTGATCCCCATATAATCATTGACAGAGCAATCTCTGACTGACTAGCATGGGATTCAATTAAAGGCACAGCCCACTGATGATTTCTTTTTTTCATCCACCCTCTGTAACCCCATCTCCCTCATTGCCTCAATGGCAACGCTGTGCCTCCCCAATTAATGGGTAACTAATAAATTAAATGAATGGCCCCTTGTTACCCGGTCACAAAGGGCCGTGATGAGAGTGGCCCCGGTTCTTTGCACCGAGGCACGAGGCAGCACACTCCAGTGTTTGCATTAAAGTGTTGTATAAAAGTTTGTCCCCATTGTGCGGCATGCTTCCTGGCCCACACCGGGGCTTACTGTCACAGGGCTAATTGTGCCTCTTTTTAGTGCCTTTGTGGCGCAGCACACTTCTCTTGTGTGTGGGGCGGAGGGGGGGGTGAAAGAGAGACAGCCTTTTGGAGGAGGTTTGGGGGTGGTTTCAAGGAAAAAGGAGGAGGGCGAGTATTGGTGATAATGAAGGAGCAGGCACGTATGACCCACAATGGATCCCTCGGATTATGGTCCAGACAAAGACAGTGTTGCAGTAATTACAGTGCAAACACTGCTGCATTGTGTGTGTATGTGTGTGTGTGAGTGTGTGTGTGTGTGTGTGTGTGTGTGTGTGTGTGTGTGTGTGTGTGTGTGTGTATGGTTTCGTGTGGATCGGGGGCAGAAGGCATTGCTCTATTAGCAGCTGTGTCTCAAGAACCTACTGTAAGAGGAGGATGTGTGCGCGGCCTTTAGGATGATCCAGAAGAGGAGAACAAGGAAACACAGACCTGCTGATTATGTGTCTATTTAAACTAGAAATAATGCCTCATTTTTACCAGACAAATTAAAGGATACAACTGGTGGTATTCCCTTAATTCTGTTACTGCATGAAATAATCCATGGAAGAAACAAAAGCAACAATGTGATAGTCAGCCCCTCAGTATTCTGAGACATCCCTACCCTGTGACCCAAGCCCATTTGTCCCTACTGAAGATGTAAATATTTAAAAATGGATCACAAATACATTGTTACATGTTTTTATGTGGCTAAATACTTTCTTATGCATTGTAGTTTTCAACGTTACTCAAAGAGGAATAAATAGTATTGTTATTGGGGACCTTTTTTCGCCAGAGGGGGCTTGAAAGAGATAGGGCGTCTTGGAGTGGTTTGGTTCACAAGTGACTATTTACAGCACAAAGTTAATGTTTGTGGGTTTGATTAAGAATAACTACAGCGCCCATGTTCATTGTAATGAAGGAATATGTGAGCCAGTGCAATGCTGTGACTTGTTTATGTTTTAAATAAACGAGTCAGAGACAAACAAAGACAAATAATTGTCATTATTAGACAATAATGGAGCCATATCACACAAAACAATAAGCTATATTAGGCTTTAGCTAAATACAATGATTCTGAGGAGGGTGTTGTTTGTTGACCATAAAAAATATAAAAATATCAACAGACTAATTCCACAAATGAGTTGAGGAAAACTCCATTGCCAAACACTCTCAACTGCTGTAAAATCCAATTAGTGAATGATTTTTAGTACAAAATCAGACATGCAAAAGTTGTTGTTGCACTGCTACCACATAATACTGTATGTTCCCAACTATGTAAGCAGAAGCACACTCAAGAAAAATAAATGAATCAGCTGCTCAGTTTGGGATTGATCTCCGTATGCATCAGGGATGATGTCATCAAAACTTAACAAGTTGTCAAACTGGGGCTTTTGGTCCCAGCTAATCCGTTTCATTGAAATACCCCAATTCCTTTCATCCCCTATCCATCCATGTCACCCTCTGTCTGCGCTTCCATGCAGCCTTCCTCCCAGCTTAGGCTGATTATCAGGAGTGGCCCATTTACAGTATGGCTAGAAGGTAATTAGTGAGATGAGCTGGGCAGAAGGATCCTCTTTAGGGGTTAAGAAGGCACACGCTGAAGTACCTTTGGCTTCAGAGGGGCTGATATGTGTCGGGGTGGTATGACAACAATAGGACGGGGATTTCCCTTTAGGTTCATCCAACTAGGGCCCACCCTGCTCAGAGGAAAAGAGGTGCATCACAGCTGGGTAACATACATGTTTTCATTATCAACAGCTGTCCCAAAAAGAACATTTGAGTTAACATTCAGTTGTCATAATCTGATGTTGTTATATCTGAATTATTTCATTAAGCAATGTAAAGATGTTTTCTTTTAGGTTATAAAATATGCAATGACAAAGCTGCATTTGTTTCAGCAGTCTAATGAGTTTGTTTGCTTTTTGAAGTTCTGCATCCAAAAGGAATTTGTTGTGGTATAATGTGTTGCTGGTTAATTATCAGTGAATACAGAAAGTGTGATTATTTCACAGATATCTTTTACACTCATCCTTCCTTTTCGAAACACTCATCCTTCCTTTTCGAAACAAAAACAAACAAAGGTTTAGCATATCTTGTCAGCAGATAAAAAGTCTGAATCTATGTGCACAGGTACAGCGATGCTTGGCACACAAACACAAACATACATACAAACATATACATTATATTGTTTGTAACGTACTACAGCGGTCAGATGTTCCTCCTTTCCAACAAATGATAGAGCACACCCTCTGCTTAGGTGGCTGATCACCTTAGCCCAAGGGCCTGAAAATTGCACAAATACTTCAGCTGGTAGCTTAAGCCTTTAAAGGGCAATTATTCCATTCATATGGAGGTAATTGTTCCCCATGAATATGAAATGTTTGGCATTCCCTCCTCTAACATTGTGAGGGCTGTGTGGATGCTCTTGGAGGAGGACAAAGCCCTAAAGGTATGGCCCATTTCCATATGTGTTAGGGGAATTGAAGAGGGCTTGAAACAGCCCCTCTGTTTACAGTAAACTTAGCGGCTCTTCTCGAAGGACAGACCTGCTGAGTATGCAGCTAAACTGCCTTTTTAAACTCATACCAGCAGCAGCCCATCAGTTGCTGTCTATTAAACCACATGAGTTGAGCTTAATTACGTGCATGTGCACTTCTGTTTTGATTCAAATGAAAATAAAAAAATAACTCATGTCTTTATCTCATTCATTCATAATCAAAATAATGTGATTTTGTTCAGAAGGAAGAAATGTAACTGGTATCAATATGGTGATTTGATTCAAAAGAAGTAGCGTTGATTATTGATTACTGTAAGATGAGCTACCATTGCTGTTTTTAGTGCAAGGTTGATAGCAAACCTACTTAATAATGTCATATACAATAGCAAGACGTCTGTGAAATATAACATCTCAATTTGCATGTTTAATTCCTTCCTTTACATACAGTTTAATTAAATGTATTGGATTAAAGTGAGAAGGCACATGTGTGTAACTGACTGCAAATATATTATTTTATACTAGGGACTGAAATTAAATCAGTAAATTACCCACTTTATTCTAACATTTAAGACTTTTATTGCCTATTTCAGGTTTTCTTAATGTAAAAAATTAGCATTGAAGTAATCCATAATCAGTCAAATGTTTTGCAATGATCCCCTCAGCAGGGGAGAATTCTCGGGGTCATCTTTGCAATGGAAGCCGTGTGTTATCACTGTTAAAACAGTGCTGTTAGCTCTTGTTAGCAGTGAACATATTTGTTAATGTCCTGGTGATTTATTAGGAAAGGGACATTCAGCCACTCTTTGTCATGGAGGGACCTGTATGTATGCCCCCTCATTGGGTGACCTGGCCTACCAATCAAGCTTTTCTGATGTGATGGTAGGGCTGAGGGTGATGGGTCTGGAGGGGATGGGGGGGGACTTTTGCATAAGCATGGGGCCCAATCTGCTGGGATTGCTCTGCACAGTGAGGGGTGCTCCGCAGGCTTATACTGGGGGTCTTTATTTTGGGGCCCTTGCACTTTTTAACACAATTACTACACCACCCTTCTGTCCTGATCTGCTTTCCTTATTCATATGCATCAGCCGCTCTCTGGGTTGCAAAGTTTCCAGTTGCAGGCCCTTCTGAATGGTTAACCTAATTTGGGGAGTAGTCCCGACAGCAGACCAGGGAGTCTGTCCACATCACAAGAATGTTGACCCTAGAAAGCAACACAAAGAGGACTGCTAATTTAAAAGGATGCCTTTCCAGTAAACAGAATGTGGTAAAACTGTACCACAGTGGGTTATAGTTCAAGCATAGAGTCCTCCTATATCTTTGAGTGCTGTTGTAAAGCCATTAGCTGATGAAGCCGTGCAACAGTCGGAGACGGATGGATGGATGTTTCCTTCACCTCTCTTTTCATGATGCAAAAAACAGCCAAAACAAGCAAGAGTACCTGACATGAGGATCCTGCTGATTATTTAGGTGTAATTACGCCTCCTTATGTGGCAGGTATCCTGGAGTCCTGGAACTAGAAGCACCTCTGACTTCCAGTTACACTTCGATGTCTGTCATCATTGCATTTTCCCGTACGTTACTCGGTGGATATTATAACCAAGGCTATACATACAGGAACAGACTGCTGTGTGTTTATGTGAACTATGGGGGGATGGGAACGTACAGTATATTTATGAGCACACATGTCTGCATGGGTTTGTGTGTGATGCCCTTTAATAGCTCCAAAGGCAGACACAGTGAGCTGAGAAACAGACGGTGTTTCATTAGTGATTCCTGTAATGTCAATAAAGTTGGGATGGTTAACAGGAAGAGTGTGGGATGGAAGCAGGGGGAGACCGACCCAAGGCCATGGGAAGTGTCGGACCAGGCTGCAGATGATGATGATGGTGATGATGTAATCAATCAGTGACTGACAGGAAGATATCTCACAAGCACAACATCTTTGTAACAAGCATATTGAATATTGTTAAGAGTAAATGTATTATGTATATGTGGAAAAGGAAGATAAAAGGAATTAAATGCCCAAATCAAAGGAGTGCTGAATATCATTGACTACTAAATAGCATATGTATCTAAAATGAATAAAAAGTATTATGCATGTTAGCAGTTTAACTTTCTTTTTTTATGAAATTAATGAAAATAATTTGCTCTATTTTTCCTTCTTTTTTCAATTAAATTAAAGTGCTACCACAGTGATTTATTATAATGATTATATATACGTTTTGTGACTTGTGAGGTACAGATTCAAAAGATCGGTCAGAATTGTTGCAACTCAATAACTTTGGTTAGACTGTGCACCTGATAAACACATTGTGCAACTAATTTACACTAGTAACCTGATGAGATAATAAGAGTAAGTTTCTAAGACAGATCTTATACTAATTCGAATCGAAGCCTTAGATGCAATCTTGGTGTAACCAGAAAAATAACTTTTCTAAATCAGTTTTTTTCAATTTTCCATTTTGTTTGTGTGTCATTTTATCAGCAGACCTTCATACGATGCAACCCATCCCTCTGTTTGATGCTTACAGTCTTGAGGACTGAGCACCATCTACTGGTCTCGTTCAGAAACACAACCTCTCGGCAGATCCTGGCCTCATTGAACTACATTATGCACTAGAGGGTGGTGTTGTATTTCTCTCCTTTGTGGAAGCGGTGCTCAGTTTTGAAATCAGTACATTGCCCCATCACACTACAAATGGATCCAAGACAGTTCTTTTGAGTGTTTACCGTTTGATTGAATTTTCTCTATATAAAATATTTATCACCATATGAACAGCCAGCTCAATGGGGAACGATTAGTTTCTCCATAGCGCTGATCTGGTTTATGCCCATCAATATTGATATTTTGAATAGATTCGATTTCTGAAACCCTATGAGCGATAAACAGAATTTACAGTTGTTCTAATAAGAGGCTGTTTGTTTTATTGCCGGGTATTATGAGAAATGCAATAACTGTTGGCAATGACTGTGGGAAACATTTAGATATGAAGGAAAGCTTTGTGAAGACCCCCTTTTAAAAATGCAGGCTTGCTTTTCAGTCTTTATTGTTGGTTTGCTCGTTCTCATGGGAAGTTTTTTGGTTGTTTTTCTGCACCAAAAAAAGACATGTTTTGTTCTCTAGGCAGCTGAATCTTCTAAAGCTGTACTGTACTGTACTGTACTTTAGAACTATTCTATGAAAAGCATGACGTTGTTAACCTTTAGAAAAAGCCACCCCTGTTCTCCACGTCCGACTCTGGGATAATTAATGCCCCTGTAACTTACCCATCTTCTTTAACTCGATGGCATTTGGCTGGCAAAAAAATCTGCTGTGGACAAAAAATATAAACAGTGTGTTGCATATTACTCCTCTTGAAATCCTTCTACTTGATTACAAAGAATGAGAGCTACAGTATTGTGTTAGACTTCAAAATACACGAAACATAAAATGGATTTAGTTCACAAATTTAGGTAGAAAATGGAAATGTTTACTTCTGCTACACCAAGCCACATTATGAACTGTCTGGTGTCAGCTATAGGGTGACTGTCGAAATGCCTGTCTTGATTTGGATCTCAGGATGTTAAAGCCACATATCTTTATGAGATTAAAGCAACATTGAAATTATTCTGACAGCATAGGATTGTACAAAAATAAGACGGACCAAGTGAAAATTGTTGAAGTCTAGATTTTGCTTTCAACCTTTTACTCTTAGTGATAATTTAGTGATACCCAACCTTAGGTCTGAACCCCTCAAGGGATTGTGGGAGAAAAAAGGAAATATTTATTTTAGAAATAAAATAAGACATACTTTTTTAATATATCTATGTTTATTCTTCCTGACTTTCTCTAACATGAATGCTGGCAACATCTGAGTTAGAGGATTATAGATGTAATAACTCCTAACATCAGGAACCCTTATCATATACGGTGTATTAGCAGAAGAATATAGAAGCACAACATATATTCATGGTGGTTTGAGGTATTGATTAGCTTGCTGCGTGCTGATAGCCAGAGAGGGACATTAAAAACTCTTGAACAGAGCCCACTGGGGGCCTCTATATGGACCATGATGTTTCTCACTGATCCCTCTATCTTTCTCTTTCAGACACCAACGAGATGGTGGACTCCATGATACTTCAAACTTTTGGGGAATAAAAGCTAAGCTCGTGTGTCAGTTTAGTTTAAAATAAGTGACATTTGCTCTCACATGAACCAATTCTGCGTAGTGAAGCAGAGATTTGACATTCAGGCTTCGTTCAAATTGTATTCCTCCAAGGAGGAACCAAAGAGCATCAGAATGAGGAGCGGAGGAGGAGGAGCGGGATTGATCACCCACATACCCAGTCCAGGAAATGAATTAATGACCTTGGAGAAAGTCATCCATCCCTCTGACAGGCACTAGGAGTCAACTACCTCTCTACAAAAAAAGGTGCAAGTTAATTTTCTGTCTGCAACAACGTTTTTCAATTAATCTCCATTCTGTGGTATTTTACTTTTCAAAAATAAAATATAGTGTCAAATGTTTTTACTTAGACAGATAGAGAATCAATACATTTATTTATATCTAACAATATTATGATTTTTACCTTATAAATGTACTCAGTAATGTTGCAATGGCCATCGGAATGAAAGACAACAGTCATTTTATCCTCCTCAAGACAAGTCTTTATAAGAGTTACATTATGGTGATTATGTATGGTTCATGTGCAAATTGAATATATTTCAAGATGAGTGTCAGCTTTTACAATGTGTAGAAAATATATCCATCCAAGACAGAGAGAGTTGTTGGGTTACAATTGGGATTCCCCTCAGTGCAATATTAAATGTAATTTAATATATCAGTTGAAGTACTTTTAATCGAAGAGTGAGCGGTAATATTCCGTCCAAAAAATAAACTGACTTCACAAGATGTTTTATTAAAATTCATTGTGTCAAAGAGACTGCCAGAGACAGTCTGTCTACATCAGGGGTGTCAAACTCAAATACACAGTGGGCCGAAATAAAGAAATTGATACAAGTCAAGGGCCAGATGGGTTCAACGTTTATTGAAAACTTATTGAAAGAACCTTAGTGCACATATTGAACCTGGAACTAACAAGGCCTATAGAGTATTGCCTATAAAACAACATTAATTATGAAATAAATGAAATAAAAATTATAAATAATACATAAATAAATAAAAATAAAAGAGAATGAGAGAGTTTCATGTAGACTCTACATGAAACTCTCTCATTCTCTTTTTTTTTTTAAACATTGCATTTGTGCTTTCTACCATCACTGCAGGGTCAGTAAAGGTCCCATACTGCCCAGATGCACTTAACAAGCCACCATATGGGCCGAAAAGCATGCTGGTTGAAATGAACGAATGAAAACATGAATGCATTAGTATTTCCAAACATGTCATGTCTCAAAGAGTCGCTGTTACTCCTCCCAGTTGTTACATGTAACGTTAATAAGACAAGGCACGTTAAGAACTACAAATCCCAGAAAAATAATCCACACACACGTTTGCACGCTGCGTTCAAGTTCCAATCACCTCGTTGGGTTTCAGTGGATCTTGGAGTTTGCCAAATAAGAGTTATCATATCGTTGTGTGTCTGGTAAAAAAAACAACACAAGCCAAGATGTGACCTAGCTGTGTGTGTTGGTGATTTTTCTTTTTACATTTTAGGCTAAAAGTATCACAGAGCTACTTTGTGTTATAGACTTGAGAAGACTATTATTAGTCACATTACTATCCCTATTTTCATGGCTATAATTCTACTGTAATAATTGCTGCTGTTATTATAAGTAGTCTTATTATATGAATCATTTATGTCATATACATTGAATGTGTTGTATCTCTGTTATGCTGTTCATTCTGTACACATGACATCTATTGCATTCTGTTTTTCCTGTGAATGTGAGGGTGTAAGGACAGAGGATGTAACATGTGCACAGATTGTAAAGCAAATTTGTAATTTGTGATTCTGGGCTATACAAAATAAATTGAATAGAATTGAAAAAGAGTATGGGTAAATCCGCATGAATAATATCAATAATAAACAAACAAACGTGTCAACCAAATGACTTAATACAATCATGCATATGCTTTTGTTTGTTTACTGCTTTGTATTCTTGTTTTTCTGTTTTTATAATAATAATAATAATAATAATAATAATAGCACTTTGAGATTCTTGAATATAAAGTGCATTATAAATAAAATTTATTATTATTATTATTATTATTATCATCATTTATATCACATTTCTTTGTATGTACTAATATTATAAGCGAATATATCCAAGCACCAATAAATAGCAATTTATTTGTGCTTGGATCTCTTTATTTTACACATTTCCGACAGCCCGTGAAGGCAGCATTTTGCCCACCAGCAGCAGCCATCCGCATCAAACACATTTCATTCACTGGTCGCTCCGTGGGAACAACAGGCTACCTCCCTCTGTCCTGTGAGTATGACAGCCTCTCACACAACCTATCCATCAAATAACTTACTCAGACTTACTGTCTGCTTAACATCACACATGTCTCAGGGTTTGATTTCTTTTCAAAGTCATGACTGTGTCTGTGGCCAGCATGGTCTTTTGTTCTCTACATGTGTTTCTGGTTTTGACAAAGGAAAAGCTCGTCCCCGCTGCCACACCGTCACACCTGTGTATGTGCATGCTCGTCCGTGTAGAACGTGTTTTTGATGTGATGTGTGTAACAATGTAACCAGTCTAATCCAGGCTGGACACATTACCATAATGCCAGAAGTGAAAGGGGTTGTATTTTTGCAAGCTTTATTATTTAAAGTCTACTTTTTTTTTTAGAAATATGTTTATATATATTTTAATTTAATGTTTTTTTCCCTTTATTGTTTGTTTTTTCTTCTAATAGGATGCTGCACATCTATGGGACAAAGGCTACGCAAAATGAATCAAACAAAGAGCCATAAAATCAACACAACATCCACATGGAATCCTAATTTGGGGAACATTGTAAAGACAGCACCTTTTTGTAATCTGTATATGATCATTTTGTATTCTTATAAGCTATTTATTCAAAACTATTCAGTCCATAGACAATATTCTTAAGTGTTAAGCTGATGTTCTTCTGTATTCAGTCAAGATATCACCATTGGCTTGTACGAATATTTGGGCACTAACTTTGTTACAGAGAACAGCTGCTGTAAATAGATATGTGGATTAAACATGCTCATAACTAGAGGGGTTCAGGCCGACCCAGTCCCACTGGCAGGGCAGAGTATTTCTCTCTAGCAGCAGATCCACTGTGTCCTCATGTGGCGGTAGATACTGACTGACTCTTCAGCACAGCCAGGAGCCAACAGAAGCTGCATCTCCAGCTGCACCATGACCTCATCGGACAACGATGAAACAGGGAGCGATCTCTCCGAGTCTCTGGAGATCCTTGACCTCCAGGACCAGTATATGGACCCAGAGACCTGCTTCAAGTCCAAAAGTTTACCCATCCTGAATGGACCCTGTCAGTCGGATCCAAAGGCTGAAGGGCTTCGACTGGTCAACACCACCCACACCTGCGTGGCCGTGGAGGAGGGCGTCGAGCTCCAGCCGAAAACCCCAGAATCCAGCCAGGCAGAGACTCCCTCCTCCAGGACGGACTTCTCCCCCTCTGCCTCCAGCATTGTGGGACTCAGTAGCTCTTTACCCGTGGAGGGCCACAGGGCCGCCGGCTCTGGGGGTAAAAAACTTGGTTCCTCTCTCACCCGCCTTATCCACATCCCGGTCAGGAAGTATGCCCGGGCGATCCTGAGGGACTCCCGCTGCTTCCTGTTCTGCATGTGCTACCTGACCTTCATTCAGTCCCTGATGGTTTCGGGCTACCTGAGCAGCGTCATCACCACCATCGAGAAGCGCTACAGTCTGCGCAGCTCTGAGTCCGGCCTGCTGGTCAGCTGCTTCGACATCGGCAGCTTGCTGGTGGTGGTCTTCATCTCCTACTTTGGCGGCAGGGGTCAAAGGCCGCGCTGGTTGGCTGTGGGTGGTGTGGTCATCGCCATAGGGGCAGCGTTGTTTTCCCTTCCCCACTTTATCTCACCGCCCTACCAGATCCAGGAGATGAACTCATCGATTGGCAACGAAGGCCTCTGTCAGAGTGGCAACGGCAGCGGGCGTGAGCTCGATGTTGCATCGTGCCCTCGTGACCAGGAAGGCAATGAGCACAACCTGTACGTGACTCTGTTCATCTGCGCCCAGATACTGGTGGGCATGGGGTCAACGCCAATCTACACCCTGGGGCCCACCTACCTGGACGACAACGTGAAGAAAGAAAATGCATCTCTCTACTTGGGTAAGATGTCCTGTAATTCATTTTATTGACTGATATTTCTAAGAAGTGAATGAATATTGTTACTTTTTTTAGACTACATCATCCTCACTAGTTTTGCTCCGCAGTTCAAACTATGCAGCTCTGGTGTGTGACTTGAAGGACGCAGAGCCTTTGGGTTACACAGTTACTGGTCTCTAACACAATTGGTGTCAATTATCACAGCTGATTTTATCCCCACTATTAATGAATTGGATGTTTGCCTTTTGATAGATTCCGAAGATGGTTTGGTCTTGCTTATGTTAACCTGGAGGGTATGTGCATGTATGAATACCTCCAGAGTTCAACCGAATGCACTCACCCCAGCAGCCCTCTGTCCTTTTGGTATAATCTCCGCGGCATGCAACCTCTGCACCACACTGAAGTAAATACAGACACTGCAAAGTCAACCCTGGGCCAGAAGCACAAGAGAGGAGTGTGGGACGAGAAGCAGAACTGGGTTGCTTATGATTAATGGTCCTGTACTGTGTGCGTGTGTGTGCGTGTGTGTGTGTCCCCTCAGTTGTGTGTGTGCGCGCACAGAAGGCTGGCAGCAGTAAAGCAACATGCTTTGATGTTAATCAAGAGAAGATCAGTTTGTGTTGTATTTAAGTTTGAGCGGATTGTCCGTTGTGTTCCTTCCAAATCATTTGTACATTTCTTCCCAGGTATTCAGTCATTTATCTGGTATGCTGGGGCTTTGCTGGCCTTAATGGTTTGGCTCAGAGTGATTGGAACATACATCCATACCACATACTGTACATAGCTCATAGAGGAGTTATGGTTCTTGTCTGCCTGTCGTTGGGTTATTGGGGCATGGGGCACTCCTCAATCTGGTGTCGTTACACAGATGGTCACTTTCCCGCTGAGTAGGGCTTAAGCTAATGATTGTTTTCATCATTAGTTCATCTATTGATTTATATTTTAGATCACACTACAAAATGAGAGAAAATAGTGAAAAATGTCCACTGAATGTTTGCATTTTTGCTCGATAAAGATCTTGAACGATTTAAAGATTTGTAATTATTGTCGCTTTTATCTTTCAATTGATCCATCACAGATCCATTCGCAGTACGAGCTGTATTTTTTTGTCCTTCTTTTGTCTTGCGTGAGGAGCCATGCATGCACCATGTTGGACAGAAAACAACCTTGAGATGGTTGCACAGCATTAGCCACGGTGCTGACGCTAGCCCTTGATCACAACATTACACACCCTGTGAAGCATATTCTCTGTCGAGTGCTTTCCCTGCCCGCTCCGCTGCCCCTGAGACCCAGAATTGATCAGGTCCCTGCGTCACAGGGAGCCAATGCAGCATAGCTATTGAACCAGGCAGGAAAACAAGGAGTAAACATCCCAAACACAGACTTACTGTGCCCTCACCTCGGCAAGGCATTGCAGAGCAAATGCATCAGGGTTCTTAAGGCTCATCATCATCATCATCTTTGTCATCAGATGTCCCCATGTATGGATGTACTGACCTTGATGGCTTTTTTCAGAAGGGTCTCTGAGGGATAAGCTGTTTTGGAGAAACAGACATGTTCCAACATGTCAGAGGGTGTGGATAAGTGGGGGGAATGTGCTTGATTGTATAGCAGATACTCCCAAAAGCCATGGTAACTGGGCTTCAGTCTTATCATCCAGGTGTTTTGAGTACATTTTTTATCTTTGACATTCTCTGAGGCTTGTTCTGGTATTTGGTGCATGAAAGTCCAGGTGGTGCTGGCTTGTCATGTTAGTTTGAATCAAATCTACCTTTTACACAAGATGATTCTTTATTTCACCTCCAGAAAAAAAGCATATTGTTTGGCAAGTGTAAGGCTTAACATTAAAATGTGTCCTTTTAACCTCTACCCGTCCTCTTTCTCCCTACAAGAAAGGAAAATGGAGCACTTCCAAACCTGATCACCCACAAATCTATCAAGCCATTTTCATATTTTCCAATTCTAATTTTGTGGGGATATAGGCTACCCATATCTCAAGGCGGCTTCCCCACCAAAATTACCTTGAGATGCTTTTTTCCCCCCACACACCCATTAATGTAAACCCCTTCTCAATTTACACTGGCTCAGAGGGGAGGAGCTGCTGGCTTTTGTAGGACAATGCGGTTTACAATGAGGGTACTTCTGGTGCTCTTGGAGGAAGAGAAAGAGAGTGGATTGTGTGTGTGTGTGTGTGTGTGCATGTGTGTCAGGATGTTATCTTTGTGTATGCATGCATACACATTAGGGCATTCCCTCTGACCTGTCACCCCATTTCCCAGCTCAGGCCCCACGTCACTATGGTAATGTAACGGGCACAGCATCTGAACTTTACCTCTTTTACTCTACTTTAACAAACGGTGGAATGAGGGTGTAGATTATTTGGCCATGTGTATCTGGTTTTAGTGGTTTTATAGCGCTCCTCTACAGAGCATAAGGACAAAAACTGTGAGCTCGAGTGTGCACATTTCTGCCTCTCTCCTCAGTCTTTTCTCTCTTTCTGCTCTGACAGATTAACAACATGGCATTCTCGGCGTTACTATGGTGAACGTTTGTCTTTGCCATTCTCTGAGGAGCTACTCCATCTTGTATGAAGGTGGCTCGTTGCATTCGATGAGGTTTCTGTTCTCCAGTTGAGTAACAATTCTGCAGTAAACGAGAAACAAGCTTCATTTGAAACAACACCCGGCTTTAGTTCTTGATTTGTTGTCTCTGCTGTTTACGGTTGCCTCCAATCTCTAACACTGTTTCACCATCTCCATCTGATTTGGCAACGAAATGACCCACCGATCTAAACCAACAATAATCTAAATGCTCCTCATTGAATTGTTGGTCCATTACAAGCTTTGGACAGTGGCTGTGACCTCCAGCTATGAGGGGGGGGGGACGACGACGACAACCTCTGTGATTTACAAGCTAATGATGCTGAGGAGCTCTTATTGATTTGGGGTGAATGGAGGAGTCATCTCTGATTAGATTGCTGTCTGCGTGTCCACACCACCTTCCAGAGGAGGTGTTTTTAAATCAGTTTGCAGCAAAGATATAACCCTTTGTTTATGCACAATGTTTTTTTTAATAACCTTTTTATTGTCTCTTCTATGCAGCCTGTTTGCATACAAATATACATGCAGCTGCCCTCTCTACACGCAGGATAAGGTTAATTGATTCCTCCTGCCCTACAAAGTCCCACTGCCTCTACATTAACTAGTTCGTAGTGCAGATGCCTCCGAAACTAACACACTCGTGAGTGTTATTGCTGCTTGTGTGCATTATTAATGTTCTATTAGATACTCATGAAACCCCAAGACATCTGACGGAGGCCTGCCTGAC
This sequence comes from Anoplopoma fimbria, assembly GCF_027596085.1. Classification (NCBI taxonomy): domain Eukaryota; kingdom Metazoa; phylum Chordata; class Actinopteri; order Perciformes; family Anoplopomatidae; genus Anoplopoma; species Anoplopoma fimbria. Next base: position 21,214,931 of record NC_072469.1, read on the forward strand.
ATAGTGGGGCTGTAGAAGGCTGTCTTTTTTTTACTAAAGAGGAGGAGACGAGGTGGTGCCCAATTAAGGAAGAGAGGAGCTTTAACACCCGCAGGGACGGCTTGAAGACTGGTCTTGTCTGCACTCTCTTATAAACACACGCACACACACGCACGCATAAGCACAAGGGGTGTGTTCTCTGCTCTCTCCCTCTGACAAATTTAGAAAGAACAGTTGCTCTCAGTCTCTCTCCTGAAGTGTGTGTGGGTGTGCGTGCAATGTGTGTCCTCCCCCCTCCAGATTAGAGAGAAAATACTACAGGAATGAAAAGTAAGTTCACAGTCATACCTCACTGTGATTTCATTTTTGGGGACTTTGTGCAGGTATTATCAGTCACAGTCCCGACACGTCCCTTTCGGTGCTCACTCTTTTTTTTTTTGCTTCTCGTTTGTCCTATTCTGCCTAGCAGCCAAAGCAAATGCAGATTGTGCGCACACACACACACACACACACACACACACAAACACACACACACACACACACACACACACACACACACACACACACACACACACACACACACACACAGAAGCAAACACACAAGTCCCTCGGGGGAGCTGCCTTCTCCCCGCTGCTCTCTCTGACCCCGCCAGGCTGCTGACAGATCACATTTCAGGATCTGTTAGGGTACACGTTTGGGCCCCGTCTGAGGCTGGCACGCATATTTAAAGAAGGCTGTTTCATCACCGTCCCCTTGGCTCATCCTCAAGGAAGTTTTAAATATCGCTGTGTTCCTGTTGTTCACACAGTCCCTCGGGTTACTCAGCAGCAGGCGACCTTTTTAGCTGCACACTGCAGGGCTGCCAGCTCTGACCACTACTACTATTATGACTCCCCTGTGAACCGCTGACCCCTCTGAGGCTGATCCTGTGCCACTAATAACTCTGTCTGTGCTTCAAAATCCTTTTGTGTTTTTTTTTTTATCCTCTCCACCAACCTGCACAATTTGTCTTTTAATCAGTCGGCAGTAAGAGTAGGAGTGATGGAATGAGGCAGAGAACGTTCAGTCGAGCGTGGGAGTGCGTTTGTTTCCAGAGGCAGGGGTCTTAACCGTAACAAACTGTAGTACAGTGATCGCCTCATTGGCCGATGACTTCTGGGCATGTTTCAGTGTTGTGGCCGAGTTGTTTTGACAGTGTGGGAAGGTTCCTGGGGAAATGCCACAAGAGGTTTTTGTGATCACAGGAATTCTGAGAAACCTTTTGTTTTCAGCTATTCGGAGAAAGAAATGATATTTTAGTTTTCTTTGTTCCCCGCTGGCTCTTTGGTTCATGTTGTTCTGCCAAATATGCCTTGATCCCTGGCTCTCGTTGGCTGGGGTTAAAATGAAATAATGCCCCCAAATAGCTTTTGAGGTGGTTTAATTGTGACTGCATAGAAACACTGTAGGTGTATGTTTTCCTCTCATGTGTTTTTGGACATTTACACATTAGAAATCTGCTTGGAAAATAAAATATGATTCAGATTTAGATTTAGATTTTCAGACTGATTTTTAATGTTATGGTTAAGTGATTTATGTGTTTTGACCAGATGTTCTTTAGTAAATACTAAACTTCCTCCCCACCCACGAAGCCTTGAATCATAATTATTGAGCGTCTTGGAAGGATTACATAATTATCTGAACCATGTCGGTCAATTTGGATTAAATACAGTACCTCATTCACAAAAGAAACATCCAAGTTATAACATATCATAATGTGACATCTCTACTTGCAAGAAGCTTTATATTTTTATATCTCACTTTATATTTCCTGTCTAGATGGATAGCTTTTATACTTATTTATGTCCCCTGAGCTGTCACATCCGTTTCGACATGTTTTATGGCCTCTAAAAAAAAAAAAAAAAAAAAAAGAGTCCACTCCACTTAAGATGTCCTTTATCATTTCGTCTCTACTGGCTGAAATCACTCAAAAACCCGCGGCCTCTCTGTGTATTATTTTCTCTGATTAAACTAATCAGCATTGTGAAGAGAAACATGCCCGTCCTTTGCCTGTCGTGTCCAGTCAGGAAATTAGTTGTTGTCCATAATTACCAGATGTTTATCTGTTGCCAGGGTGCAGTATGTCCTATGATTGCTATTGGAGCAGAAAATACTGTTCCTATCAAGCACTAGATTCCCAAAAAGGCAGAAACTGAGCTTCTATGGGATTGGACATATCTGACCTGCATCAACTCTCTCTGGATCAAACAGTTTCATACAGTGAACAGTCACGGCCTGTACATCCACGTCAAGCTCAATTATATTCCCTTCTGTGCCTCATCTTATCTGCTCAGCTCAGTCCGCCCTCCAAGTTAGTTCAGCCTTTAGGGAGTTGTTGAGAGTGTTATTTTCTTACAGAAATGAAGAAAATAAAAATAATAATCCTAGTGTTCTGCCCTCAGAGCAGTGGAGAGGCCATTGTTCTCCCTGACCCCTTTGCTGCAAAGATGGAGGAAGGGCAGCTGGTATTAACTCTATTTAAATAAGTGTAAGAATATGTTGAGCACAAAAAAACTGTACTATTGTTCACAAATATTAGGATACTGTCCTCGACATTGACATCCAAGCAGATTTGCTAACTACAGCAACATTGGTGAGACATCTAAAGAATTTATTTCACAAAATGTGTTTAATTCATTCATATTTTTATTCACTGGTTGTTTGTTTGCTTGGCCTTTTTTTTTGTCCTCTTCTGACCTTCAGCTGTTTCTCTAGTGTCCTGGCTGCACATGTTATTGAGCCTCCTGGAGGGACAGGAGCCCACTGTGAGGGAGATGGATGGCACTAAATGTTTTCTGACCTCACCCTATGGGGTCGCTGCTGCAAACACACGTGCACACTCGGACGAATACAGACGCGTTGAAAAGTAATGCAGTAAGACCAGGAAATGTAGCCTGACAGGCGCACGGACCGGGGCGAATTTCAACTGTGCACGTTCTTCTGCCAAGCTCTGTTATTCCACTAAATGTAGCGTTAAGCTGGTTGTGCATTATATAACTCCGGCTAATGGGCTAACATGTAACGGCGATACGGCTCATTGGACGGACAGTGTTTTGACAAGAGTCATCCACTTATGTTAGCTGACCTTAGTTTGGTCATTATTGTGGGATTGTTTGGTAGAAAAGTTTTAGTTTTACACGGTAGAGTAACAACGCTTTATATACTAGTACAGGTACTGTGATCATTTAAAATAAAAGCCTGCTAGTTTAATGCAAATTTTCTGTCAGGCTTTTGTTCCTGTAGCTGTGTGTTTTTACATTTTAGGGGGCCTAGTTGTTGGAAGACCGTTGAGGAAGTGCGAATGTTGAGAGAGCAGCTGTTTAGAGCTGGAAGTGGTGTATACGTGTGTGTGTGTGTGTGTGTGTGTGTGTGTGTGTGTGTGTGTGTGTGTGTGTGTGTGTGTGTGTGTGTGTGTGTGTGTGTGTGTGTGTGTGTGTGTGTGTGTGTGTGTGTGTGTGTGTGTGTGTGTGTGTGTGTGTGTGTGTGTGTGTGTGTGTGTGCAGTTGGGGGTGGGTGAGGTTTGGGGCGTCGGGGGTTGTAGGCAGTAAGCACAAGTGTTTGCAGGAGGAAAGGGTTTTGTGTTGGTTTTCCTGCAAGCATGCAGTGGCATTTGAACGTCTGTGCCTGTGTGAAGAGACTGCAGAGAATTGTGACCCATCGACGTCGAGACTGGCTCCATACACTTCTGTCACAGTGTGTAGGAGGCACCTCTGCTGCAGGACAGGTCTTTTCTGACCTGCATTAACACTAAAACGGTATGAATGAAAGCAGGGCTGTGCTATGAAGTCCCTCCATCTGCTGTGTGTTCGGCCACAGTAATTATATTCACACAGACAGTAATTAAAGTATTTTAGCTTAACGGTTAAGATCACATAAGCTCAGCTATTAATATTCTTTTAGACTTTTATCCTTTTATCCTTTAAGACACCAGGGAAAACAATTTTCTCACTGTTGCCAAGGGAACGAAGCTCACACAGGACACACATACATGAATTAAAAAGGCTGTTCTAAATATGATTAAGAATATGCCTTGATATCTCTGATATGTTGTTATGATTTCTTGAAGGCAAGGCATGAGCTGATGTGTTTAGAATGGAACCATCATCCTTTCTGGTTTATTTTTCCTCTTGAGGTGTAGCTGGTGCTGCAATTGGACAGAATAAGATGTACTGATGAATCGGCCAAATTCCTGGCTCTGGCCAAAGATGAGGTTTAGCACTATGAACCAGAATGCTGCACCATGTCTGAATGAGAGAGGCTGAAAAGCTGCAGGTGCAAGCTTTTGGCATAACACCTAAGCCCCTTACTCACTAGTCGAATGCACACACACACACACACACACACACACACACACACACACACACACACACACACACACACACACACACACACACACACACACACAGCAGTGCCTTAAGTATAATGTGGTTGCACCCCCCGGCCCAGATGCCCCTTTCATGGCCCCTCATCAGCTGAAAGATTATCTGCCTCCCTCTCAGATGCTGGAACATTATGTATGCGGAGACACACATATTGGAGACAGCGCTCCACCAGTCTGGGTTTTGGCACGAGCTAATGTATGGACCACCTCAGATTGGCTGGACCCCGAACAGTTTGATAGTTGATAATGAAGCAAGTTTAGGCATAATAATTGCACATGTTTCTGTCAACCGATGGAGGTAAATGCCCAGTGTTCCTCTCCACAATGACTCCAACTGTTTGATGAAGCTGTGAAGCTACAGTGTGGTCTATTTCCACCTCGAAATGCCTTTTTATAAACCTTGATTGTCCCCTTAATCTCACAAATCCGATGCCCAATCCTAACCTAGACCAGCAATTTGTTAATTTAACAGCTTGTCCAGAAACTGAAGAACAAAAATAAAGCTCAACAGTGGACTCTCTGTTTCTGGCAGTTAGCCTACATGTGCATCATGTTCTGTAAATTTGCAAGATACTGCCCGAAACTTGTCAAAATAGGAGCTTTGATTGTGAAAATTGATGAAACCGCCCTTCCATTAGAAGCAATTAGTCGAGGATCGAATAGAAATTGTGTAATTGCTCGAATTCTGTAAAAGGAAAGGGACTAAAAGTCACAAAGAAAGATGGATTAGGAGGAAAATCCACAAAACATGATGGATTAGACAATTAAGTATAGAGCAATAGGATTGAATCAATGTGGCAGTGTGTGAAAGACATCTGAGAAATATTAGAAAGTGAAGTCTGATTGGCTTGTCACACGGGCAGATTGTGAGGAAGAGAGAGTGAAATAGATTTCCAGCTGTCTAATAAATAATGCCGGCATAGATGGCGAGAACCTTTCTCCTCTTGACTGACAACAAAGTAGGATTTCTTTGTGCAGAGCATTCACAAAAAATGACTTTCCGTCAGCTGGTGAGAACTGAATTTAATACGACGGTAAAATCAGATCACATTACATCAACGATCTCCACTTGTTCATGTTTTTAAAATAGCGAGTACATACAGTGCTGTTTCCTACAGGCTTGTTCAGCTCTTACAATACTGAGAATGATAAATAGTCAGAGACGGTTTGCATTTAGTCTGTACTCAAACTTTTATTTATTTATTTAGTGAGGAGACGTACATTAGACTCTGATACCAGAAGGGATTTTTCACTCTCTTCCCTTCCCACTCTCTCAGAAAACTCCTGGTGAAATACCATGTAGGAATAAATGATAAAATCATATCTTGGTACATAGCAGTCACCCAGGAAAAAGAAGTTAAATCTTTTGTCCAAAGCAGAGCATTTGTCCATCCGACAGGGATGGATTTAGAGTCCCAGTCACACGTTTAATGCAGCACAGAAGAGTGGGCAGCTGAGGACTGGCTGATGTGTGTTCCTCTTGGGGTTATCCTTCCATCACCATTTTCCCCGATTCTTTGCCCATTTGACATTTAGATTTCTTTGCATTGAACCGTAGCCCTCGGCCCCTTAAGCGTATACTGCCAGAAGTCAGCAGCAGCAGATTTGTGGTCTTTTGCTGTCAGTGCAGGTCCAGAAGCCTTACGCCAGCATCAGAATCAGCAGAAAATGGTCATTTTGCATCGGAGTGAGGATCCGTGACCCTTGTGACGCACACAGAAGCTGTACTGGGTTCCCTCAGGAAAGCCTTGCATGCTAGAAACTTGCATTGCAACTGATCAGGCTCACTGCTACAGCCACTTTTTCTGACTCGTATCTGGTTAAAACAGTTAATAATCTCCTTCATGCACATCTTTTCTGCTACATTGCTTTTGTTATGCGTTGTATCAAGGGATGAGGAAACGCATCAAGCGTTGACTCACTGACTGGCTGCCATGAAGCCTCCTTCTGAGATAAAGAAAACCCTTCTATTCTCTTTTCTCTCAATTTCAAAATATTTGATTTAGGGAAGTGAGCTTGCATGCAAATTTTATTCCAGTGTACTGTTTGGTGTTTCTTTGTACTATGACATAGCTTTGGGCATTACTATCCTGCAGTGAAGAGCTTTGGTATGAACCATTACAAAAGAGAGAACACAATTTCTGACTTTTCTTGACAAAATTCCTATTTTTCCAGTGTAGCATGTATAGTAGATTCATGCATCCTATTGTGTCTCACTCCTACAACTTCACTCATGCACCTCACAACATCTGGATGAGAGACGAGGTCACTGGGTCATAGTTTGGAGTATAGACGTATAACATAAGAGGGGGAAGGGTTGGGAAAAGCAGACTTAAGATGCTGATCAAGTCCTCAGCGCCCCTTGTGATCAGTCATGACTTTTGCTTAAGGGGCTTACAACAGTAATGCCCGGAGGTAAAGCGGTTCAAAAGCCTGATGGGTGGCCTGAACGCAGATTCCCAAGTCGGAGAGGCTTTGATGTTGCTGTTTGTACGGTTCTTAGGAGTCATGTCGGGCTAATGAAGTCTTGACTCTATCTGTACCAGTCTGTACTGCCTGCATACCAGGATTAAAGTTCTTTATTGTACTTGATCCATTAAAATATTCACAACATCCTGCCCACATGTCATCCTTATCTCATCCTTTCACCTCCCACTGTTCTGCCTCTGGGATGTCTGCACTGTTGAGGACTTGCATTGACTGCTAGTACTGTACTATTAAATGTTACATGACTATCAAGAGATTATATATGTATGAGTATATTATAGTCCCACCTCTTTGGCCATTATGGTAATTGTAATGAATAGTATAGCATTCAGTTAAATCCTTAAACCACGTGTCTGATAATCCAACAGTGAAATAAGTGCTCATAAGTGATATGGCCATGTCATGAGCATTCAACTAAGACCAAAATTAGCATACTATATAATATTATTTTACCCTTAAATGCGATTGAATTTCATCATGTTGGACCACTTGCAGTTAAAGGAAAGCAGGTTTTTTTTTCAGAATGGAATAAATATTGTCTTTTATAGTTGAAAGTGTTTTCTGGCAATTGTATGCACACACATTGCAAACGCATATTTGTATGCCTGCCGAGGCTGTTGCGCCACTTCAAAGCTAAATCAGCATGTTAATATAAGAGAGAGGATATCTGCCGGCTTAACACTTCATAGCAGAAAATTGTTTCTTGACATGTTAATACCATATTGGAGCTGTGTGTGGCTACACAGTCTTTGTCTGGCTTCCATCAGTCTGTGCCTATTGTTGTACAATATGTCCTTTTTTCTTATGTGAGCCTGTTTGTTCACATTTTAATGTGGCCATTATAATGTGTCTATGCCTGAATATCAGACTTAGAATTAGGCAGTGTAGTTTGTCGATTTCTTGATGGAAACTGCAACACCTTTTTTGGGGGGGGGGAATCACACTTCATTCGCATTCATTTCCACCACCTCCACCTACCGCTAGTACCTTCCCCCGGCCTTTTTTCTGTTCCCACCCTCTCACATCCTCCCTCTTGATTTCCATCTCATTCCCTCCATGACTTTCTTTATTCTTTAAAGGAGTACCCATATAAACATTTTTTCCATTATTCACCTGAAGCTTAATGCAGGATCACAATCATGCAAATACAACTCCTCTCTGCTATAAATGATAATGTGAATGTGGTGAAAGCACAAACAACATTAAAATCAGTCTGCATTAATCAATGAATCTATTTGAGAGATTTGTATGTTATCGTTTGTATACAGCTGCTTTATACTGCTTTATGGAAAGCTTCTCCTTAAGTCCCTTGAGTCCCTGCAGATATTTAAAGGCAACAGGACAGCACAGTGCCATTATGCACGGCCATCCATCGTGTTTACCTTCATTAAAACACACAAACGACACAAGGCTGCTAGAGAATAACTGCACACACTTCCACACGCATCAGAGTGGTTGGCTGGCAATTCATGCAAGACATCGGATTTTTGGAGCTCATTGATTCTTCCTTTCCAACAAAAAAAAAAAATGATGTTTTATTCTTGAAATGCATTACTGTGCAAATGCTGCTGTATCACATTTGAAGAATGATCATAGAGCTGCTTCACCAAACTTTTGTTTTAATTCATTTGAATCCAATTTTGCGGTTAAAACCCCCCGACACCATCAGCCTGTGACTGCAGATTCATGGTGCTATGATTTCTCGTCATGCTGCTCTGCACCATCCACACAACGAAATCATTTCGTAAAAACAAGTTTATTTTATTTGTTGAGCTGTTTGTTGTCATGCGCCACAATGATTTCAGAGCTCTGAGACAGTTGATTGAGCGTGTATTTTTTAATCACCCCACCCTCTGATCTATTATATTATTATATTCCTCTTCACCCTGCCTGTTTGCACTTTGTTCTGCTGCACATACAGTATACAGTATGAATCAAAATAGCAGGTGTGCTTGGAGATGCTCAGTACAGAACATGATGCAACGTGAGAGGATTAACACACTAGCTGTCCACAGAAATCTATCTAGAGAATATATGCTTTGTGATATACAAGGTTGCATTAAAGTGGTGTATGGGTGTCATCCAGATAACAAAGGCACATTAACGCCATTTGTCCAACTGTGTGTATTTGTGTGAGGCCACATTTCCCGTGCATGCCCTCTGGGTAAAACTGTAAGGTTAGGACTTGTAAGAAGACACTGCTATGTCAGCAAGTTGCCATGACAATGCTGTCATTCCCCCATTTCATTGTCTTTTTTCCCTCCTCTTGTCTTTCAGGGGGTAAGGTCACATGACTGAATTGATCCCCGTAACACAGGGATACATGGAGCACTGTCCCTCTCTTTTTCGCTCTTTCTTTCAACGGACGCTGCCGCATAGATCATCAATCGTGCAGCTTTCACCTGCAGCTACACTTTTCAAAGAGCTTTGAGCATTGAGCTGGACTGTACAGTGCAGTACGTCAGAATTCTGAATTTTCTTCTGACATATCGCATAAAGACGACGTTATTAAATAAAGCAGAATAGCTCATTTAGATTTCTTTCTGTCGCACAGCAGATGTGGAAATTGATTATCCCGTGTCAGAGTGAATAGGTAATGTCTGATGCATAATGTTACATAAATCAACACGACATGACTCTTGAATAATGCTGAGGAGACGATTGCATCTTTTAGAGATTCATTAGCTGGCGTAACCCATTGAATACAAATCGAAGGTTGGTGTGTTGCTGCCTGCAATCCATTGTAGCTTGTTTAGAGGCAGACTGAGCGTTGTAGGCTAATAGCCAGGTGGAGCGCTACATAATTAATTGAAACTAAGTTTGCAGCCAGAGAGGTAGAGAAGAAGGATTACTGAGCCAGGCTCATACCTCAGCAAGTTTTATTGCAGAAAAGTGACAAGATGGGAAGTCAATCTGAAAACAAATGAGACTTGCTGCACACACACACACACACACACACACACACACACACACACACACACACACACACACACACACACACACACACACACACACACACACACACACACACACACACACACACACACACATTGTGCTCAATTCCATTTCAGCTAGTGTGGCCTTACAGATGTGATAAAAGTGCAGTCTGACACCGATGATTCGTCTTGTGGGTTGTAGCCTCCACATTTTTAACCCCGCGGTGTTCTGACAAGGCAGTGAAAGTCGCATCTTTTTATTTTGCCAACCTAATGAAATCAAATCATTAATCTGTGCTAATGAGTTTGGCCACCAGGGAGCTGCTTCATCAGGTGCAACGTGCTTCCTCATCAGGTCCGGTCGCCCTGCGTTTCCCTCCTCCATCCTCTTGACGCTCTGGCTGCGTCTCGAGGGTGAGGGGGTGGGTGAGGAGAACAGAAGGTCAGGAGAGTTAGAGGGGGTGGGGGGGCATTTTATTGTTATGACTGAAATTCCATTCACAGCCAAGGCAACTATTGAGGCAGCTGGGTGCCTTGTATCCCAGAGTTCCTTGCAATTCTTGCAGAAGTTGTTTCAGGAAAGGGAAGTTGCCCGTTGATAGACTGGTGTCAAAGTGTAAAAATATCAGCTGTGTTGAATATTAGTTAACCATAAAGCTGAAATGAGTAAGCAATTAAACAGTATGCCAAAATGTACATTTTCTTAAATGCTGCTTTTTTGTTTTGTATAGTTCTAAGTTGAGTATCTTAGAGATTTGGACTGTATTGGCAAACAATCAATCTGACCTCAGGCTGTGGAACATTTTGACAAGCATTTCACTTTATTCTGACATTTTAAAAACAATCCCCCAAAAAATGTCAAATGAATTGAATATGAAAAGTCATGAGTTGCAGCCTTGGTATCCAAGGATTGCGAGATAACAGAAACGCATTATGATACAATTAATCTGCAGTTAATCATAATTTCACCAGTTCAAAAGCATCAGCGGCCACCTGGGCATTTCCCTTCCTGTAATCTTTACTCTGATTCACGCCTCCCCGCCGCCATTCTTCTCTTTTCAAGTTCTGAATGAGACGGTGCGGCTCATGAATACAGACAGAGAGTCAGGAGGAGCAGAGCTCTTACGGAGTGTGGAGGAGGCAGAGTGGAGACAACAGGGCACCGCCGGTCCCTGAAGGTTACATATGAGAGGGATGTTGCTGAGCAAGCTTTACACTCTGTTACACAGCCGGATCAGTCGCCACAGACTGCAGCCCAGCTCCTCTCCCTTTACCTCCTTCTGTTTCTTTATGTTCCATCACTCTGTTTCTTCCTGCCTCATCTGTTTTCCTTTTGTGTCCGCTTCCTTTTGTGTCTCCCGGACAATTTTCTCTCAGTTTATCAGATTTTATTTCCTTCTATATCCCACTATATTGCCTTTCTCTTTATGGAATATTGTTGAGTAAATCGCCTCTTCCTGGCACCGCCGTGTCCATCCCTCACAAAAATAATGGACCGGAAACTCTAAATTGAGGTCAACGATGCACTATAAAACTCTCTAACCTTATCCCTCCTCCATTCTTACCCTTGATGCCATTCCTCCTCCCTGTCACATGTCCATGTGCATGCACGTTTCAAGCATCCGTGTGTGCATTGAATGTGCAGTCAGGGACCTTGGATGACCTTGGATGACGTTAAAGTCGCCGAGTTGTTATTGGTGCTCCTCGGCAATAACCAATAATGTCTTGTTGCTGATATGGGATTCTGCTTGTAACATTAGCGCGCTCTGTGACTTCATCCTCAATTTCTTTTATTTGTTTTATGCATGTCTCCTGTGTATAGCAAGGTCAGCACAAAATGACCAAAACTTATGGAAAGACAGGCTGGCTGGTCACGTAGATGGATAAAATGCTGACTTTGTATAACGGAACAGTGAAAAGCCAATAACCGCAACGGAGAGCTCCTAATCCATTACCTCCACACGCGTAGGAAGCCATATGAAGCCCATCATGCATTGTCCCTCACGTGCAGCTGGTTAATGTGTATTGTGTTGGGAGCCCGTGGTGTGTCATGCGTTTTAACATCGCCGTTAACCCCCCTGTGCTGTACTGACGTATGCGAGCACAGCATGTGCGTTTGTGTGTGTGATGGAACGCTGCTGCTGTGCCAGCATATTCCTCAATATGACGGCTCTGCCCTGGCCGCCCTTCAGCCCGGCCCGCAGCCCTCCATTCCCTTCATCCCTGAATATCATGGCTATGTGCCAAAGCGGGCAGGGTAGGGCGACGAGTCAGACACGGTTTATGACCCCCTCCGTCCTCCAAATCGGGCAGAACATCGTTAACGTGATGGATGGAGTGGCGGGACGGGCGCTTACGCAATCACCCAAGGGGGATAAAATATGGCCGTCCCCGCCCGGGGGCCTGAAAAACAAACCAAAAAAAAGGGATGATGGAGATTGGAGGGCAACCAAAGGAGCATACTTGGCGCCTAACCTTTGCCTAACGAGAGAACATCTGGGTGAGCCCGGTGTATCTGGTTGAAGCCAGGGTGTGTTTAAATGATGGGGTGTTTATATTTGAGGCATAGGAAGGTCAGCAGTCTGCAAGGTGAGGTAATGAGAATGATTCATTCTTTAAATATTATTTATGTGGCAGTTGTTTTAGTTCTAGTCGTGCTTCAAATCTTGTTGGGTTTAAAGCAGGAGCCGACACTCGCACACCTGATTCACTCGCTACGATCATGTCCATATTGTCTTCATTAACCAGCTCAGATCTACGTAACTTCACTTTGTAGAGTCACACTGGTCTAAAGCTAAAACAAGAGGCAGGAGATTTGAATCTAAAACGCTCTGCAGTTTATAAAATGATGCATACCAACCGTTCAGACTCACCCGCATCCTTGTACTCAGTCGGCTTTATAGCCAGCCAGCCGTTCTGTTATGGACTATGTTCTGTGCTTTATAGATTTCAACTTCAAACTTTTTTTGAATTTCAAGATGGAGATAATAAGATAAAACCTCTGTCCTTGCCAACTATAATTAATTGTTTTTTTGTCTTTGGTGGGTCATTTCTCCAATTACATTGAGTAACAGTTTGACTGCCACAGTGAATGGACTCTCTCAGCCAGCAGGATATGAGACATGGTGCAGTTACAATTATGAAATATGATATGCGAGGGACAGAGACGTAAAAGAGGGAAGGACATCTGCTTAGAGACGGATTCATGTCTGCTAGATTTATAGGAATGAAACTGCCACATAGACATACCTATTTAGACTGATAAGATTTGTTGGAGGGCCTTCGTTCTTTCATCAGTACCTTGCTCTCTTTCACTTTTCCCCAATCGTTTTGTTTAAAGTAGTCATGAATAAAGGAACCGTAGATAAGGATTTGAGCTTTGGTACATTGTTGTAGCCGCACTATAGGAGGTAACAAATGCTCTGTTGGCCACATCCAGGGAGCAGTGCATGTCTGAAAGCACTCAAAGTGTTGGGATGAAAATACGAGGGCAGCGAAAGATGCCATCCTCCTGTGATGTAGGGATGCTTTACGCAAATGCTGGCAGGGCAGCGGAAATGGCTTTTGAGGTTTAATTCTGAAAAGATCAAAGTTTGTCGATGAAGGAGAAGCTTGTGTGCGCATGCATTCCTTATGTAATCTGGCAGATATGAGGTGTTCCTCCGGTCTGGAAGGGGTGGCCACAGCGACGGAGGGGTTTGTGGACATCTTGCCAGTGAAAACTGAAGATAACTACTTAGTCTACTTGTGGATGAGTCATTCACGGAAACATTTAATGCATATGCACAAACACACATCCATCGTAAAGAGCACATACATACAAACACACACTCTCACACCCTGATGGCTAGCTGCAATGTTCCAGGTGTAATTATAGAAACATTGCCCCCTGATTACGGCTAGTAAATGGCTTTGACTCTCGTCCCTGCTGGAAGTCCACAGGAGGTTTTTCCACTTGTCCAACTAAGGTTATCTAACTTTAATGAGTTTTTCCCTTCCTGCGGCAAAATGACGCATTGTGATTGGCTCACCTCTGTGAGGGCCTGAGAGCCCTCGAGGGCTAATGTTTCACCCCACTCGCTCTCTGACGTTCGCTGGTGTGTGCGAGAGCTGCAGGCCTGCCCTCAGGTCAATGCAAGACCTCTTGAGCTTTGAGAACTGACCTCAGGCTGGTGGAGGGTTCCCACTGCTCTCAGTGCAGGTGTTCTGAATGTGGTGGGCGTTGCATCAGTGGTAATGAACAGCCCCCACAGGTCTGATTTAAACAGGCACAGTTAACAGTGGGTCATTAAGAGTATTAATGAGGAAAGTGGAAAAAAACTTGCTCTTAAAACAAAGTGTTGTTGTATTCTTGTTTTCATAATGGTAGTTAATTAGACGTCATGCTCTTTTAAAATGTACAAATGATTTATAGTAGCTCCAGTTAGGAGAGCAGTTTAAAGAGTATTTGATGTTATTAAAGTTTCTGATTGGTTCTGTCTGTCTCTTCCAGCCGTCATGTACGTGATGGGAGCCCTGGGACCAGCAGCTGGCTACCTGCTCGGAGGCGTCCTCATCGGCTTCTACGTCGACCCCAAAACCGTAGTCAACATCGATCAGAGTGACCCCCGCTTTGTTGGCAACTGGTAAATATACATGCACACATGTAGGATCGCCCGATCCCTTACAATGATCAATGTGATCTCAATTATCTTCACAACCCAACTGTTGTCTCTTCCTGTCAGGTGGAGCGGCTTTCTCTTGTGTTCGGTAGCCATGCTTCTGGTCATCTTTCCCATGTTTGCCTTCCCCAAAAAGCTGCCCCCACGCCACAAAAAGAGGAAGAAGAAAAAGATGGGCTCGCCCGGCGACGTGTCCAGCGACGACGACGTGATGAAGGAAAAGTCCAGTAGCAAAGACCAGAATGTCACCTCCTCCATGGGCTTTGGAAAGGACATCAAAGGTGAGAAACAGATCCTATCAATCTTCCCCTTCCATCTCTGGAGGTGTTGCACGTACCCTACATGAAGGAACTGTGAGTTATCGATGTACGAATGGCCTGTGATCCCATCAATGGCCAGGTTAAGTCATTTTATCTAACAGCGGAAGCTCCGTTGAGATCAGCTGTTGAAGATGTTATTGATTCATGATGGAGGAGGGTGGAAGCAGGAATTCACTGTAAACACGGACAGTTTTGGTGGGAATTTGGTTCTATTTACATAAGTAGATTAACAGTAAACATGGCTTAAAGTCATGAATAATTCCTGTCAGTTAGAGACTTGCTATCCATCTTAGAAACCGTGATATTAAATTAAGGACAGTTGGCTTTTGACATTATACTTCTCAGAAAACAATCAGGAATAAAAACATCAAATTAGGAACATTTTATATTGTTTAAGAGCATATTTTTCTCCTCTGAGTCAGATATAACAGGGATCTCCTGGTTTTCCCTGGAAAAGCCCCGTGGTTAAGCTGTATTCTGCTCCAGTGTTTCCCAGCTTCCTCTTGTCTGATTATTTTTCAGTCAGACAGCTCACACACACACACTCTCTCTCTCTCTCTCTCTCTCTCTCTCTCTGTCTCTTTCTCTCTCTCTCTGTCTCTTTCTCTGTCTCTGTCTCTGTCTCTGTCTCTTTCTTTTAAATGAGCTCTCAGGGGAACTAATTTTCCACACACACACAGGAGTAGACAGTCTCAGCAGCAGAGCAAAACTTTGCCTGCCTGTTTGCTCTCGCACTCTTTACTATATGCAAAACAACTAAATTGAATTTTAATATTTATTTAAATGGGTTTCTTCTCATATAATCATGCTTATGTAGGTTCCCCAGAGCAGGATTATGTCTGGGAGAGCAGATAACATGAAATGCAACCATGAATGCATAATAGCTTCTGCGTACCAGTGACTGCTCTCCTGCTGTTTTACTTGTCCCAGCAGGATGTTTTGGGCTGTTGTGCAAACTATGGGCGTTTTTGCAGACTCAGGCCCTTCAATGTTTGGATCTGTAATGTATTACAGTGCTGTGCGTGTCCTTCTATTGAGGTTTGTGTGTGTATGTCCATTGCACAAATTCAGCACTTTCAGTGAAAGATATGCCGCACTGAAGTAGCTGTTTTTCACCAAGGATTTTATTTCCCCTTTTCAGATTATCAGCAAACACGGAAAAATGCCAACACTGAATAATTTCAGTAATGCACGTCAGGGAGGCACTTTGATTATGGAATGTTCCTGACCTTGGGCAACAGCTGTTTGCAAGCAATGCTTAACATTTCTTTCTTTTTGCTAGAATAGATGAGTCACATATGTTTTATCACAAATACATTTCAATGGCAGATACCCGACAGCATTTAAAATATAGATACCGTAACCCAAAGTGATATTTAATAACAAATACTTTAAAATAAGGTTTTGATCAACACCAGCTATTTAATTTTCAATGTTTGTGACAAAAGCAATTAATTGATTGATCGTCCAAGCCAAGGTGACGTCCTCAAATGTCTTATTTTGATTGATTAACAGTCCAAAAGCCAAAGCTATTCAGCTTACAAAGATATAAATGAGAAAACCAGCAATTCCTCAAATTTAAGAATCCAGATTGATTATTAAGATAACTGGCAATACATTTTCTGTAACATTTTGTAAGACTTTTATATAAATGTATAGTTTGTCTAATCCATGATTTATGTTCCATCCAAATTTGGATGAAATGGGCCTGCATCAAATCTTTATATAAATATATGAAGAAATTGTTATTTTTGGAAACATTTTGCACATTTTGTTATACAGGTATATTATATAGGTTAAAACATTACTTGTATTACCTACACAGCATATACAGATATCACAAATAATATGCTAGTATAACCTGTCTCCTCGCAAAGAGAAATGTGCAGCTAAAGCTGATGGATGAGACAGTTTGACCAAGTCCTCAAATAAATTCCCACAAGAAAGCAGCGAATGTGGCGACCATTGCGAGCCATTGGTCTGTCTGATTGAGAGAGCAGCTGCTGTCGACAGCAACAGGACCTCGCCATCTGTCCCCCTCCAGAGAAGATTACAGCACAGCTCCACAGGAATAAACTAATCAGCGTCACTATTCTAATCATACCTTTTTGATTTTAGGTACCATCGACAGAGGCCAACATTGCCCCACCTACAACAAGATTAGTTGAATTAGTGTTGAGACCGCTATCCCCAAATCAATGCAACGTGTCACCCATTTAGTCTGGTCAGCCTCATAATAAACTACTTACTAAAATAATAATAATAATCCAGCTGTATGACTGTAAAGTCATAATATTTTCCCTCATCTCTTGGCTTAAAAGACACACACATGACCAGATTGGTTCCATCAATTTTGTGCTCAGTCAGAGGAGCTGTCCAAACAAAACGTTCAGCCACCCAAGTTAAAATTCATTTGAATTGAGAAACTTTGCTTGCACATAAGTGAAAAACTTTTTGAAGTAACTGATAATCATAACCATGATGAAGGGACCTCTCCTGGCCTTTTTTTAAATAACAACTGCAGAAAAAAAGCAAAGAGAAAATCTCATTAATTTGTCTTGTTGCGAAAAAATCTGTTGTGAACTGAATCTGTGAATCTTTTTTCCAGATCAAATTCTCTCTCCCTCTCAAAGTTGTGACATGTTTCTAAATTGAACAGGATGTTGTGAATGGACTTGAAATTGAGAGGAACGTGATTTGATGGTTCTAAATGGGCAGCACGGTGGTGTCGTGATTAGGGAGATAGTGAGTCAACTGGGAGACCCGTGTTTGAGTTGCCCTGACAGCAAGCATCTGCCTAGCTGTGAGTAACTGAATCCCCTTTAGATACTGTTTGTTTATTCTGCATTGCAGGAAGTAACGATGAAAGATGTTTGTCTTTCTGGATCAATAGATCCATTAAGAACGCTAAAGCCTGTTCTGCCTGGTAACTGCAATGTACTTGCAGTTGGACCACATGACTTTTGAGTGTCAGGATGAGAGGGTGTTCTGCATCATATCAACCAAATCGTATGGACACTGGCCTCAGGCAGTCATAAAGGGCATGTTTGCCCTTGTTATGATGAACCAAGGATGAAGGCATTCAGGGCGGGTTAGCAGAGCATGGTCTGTTTTATGCTCTCGCCAGAAATGCACATGATCCACATACTTTCCTTATACATCAAATCCTGCTGGTAGCTTTATGACTTTTTTTCAAGTTTCAAAGGGTTCCAGGCTACAGCGAGCATCTGTGCGTTTATGTCTTGTCGTTTGTTCGTGCAGTCTTGCGTGAAGCAAGGATTCTTGATACCAGATGTAATGAGACATGGTTGGTTTATTTCTGTGTTTGTTTCAGAGACGTTTAAAGACGGTGTTAAATTGACTCATTATCACACAAGGTTATTATGACACAAGCTTTGTTCGGGTTACAGATGCAGGCCGTCTTTTCTTATTTACAGCTCAGTTGGTGTGGGCGAGAGTGTAACCAAGACACTGGTTGTGTGTTAATTGCAGAACTGAAGAATTTAAGTGCTCTGTCTTGTCTTGTATCCCTCCGTAGAACTCCCCAAGGCAGCCCTGAGGATCCTCAGCAACAAGACCTTCCTGTTCGTCAGCTTGTCCTACACGGCAGAGTGTGCCATCGTTACTGCCTTCATCACCTTCATCCCCAAGTTTATTGAGTCACAGTTTGGCATCCCCGCCTCCAACGCCAGCATATACACCGGTAGGTCTTTTTTCTATGTAAAGCAGGTCTGTCTTTGTTAATTAATTCAGTTTTTTTCTTTTCTATTGACTCCTTCACAGTTGCACAACAGAGTTGGGCATATATTTAAGTTGTCTTGTGTGTCATTGCAGTCACTGCCTCCTTTGGGCCACCATGAAGGATGTGCCTATAATTAGGGATTCTGTACAATATGTTCTGAACAATAAAGTAAAAAACATAACTTCCATTAGAATTATCCAATAGAACATGATGGTATTATATAGCTGCCTAATGAAGAACGATTTGAGCTGAATTAAATGAAAAACAGGGCCAACAGGACCTCTGCAAATAGTTTATTTATTTTTATTTATTGTCCTAGTCTTCAGCATCTTAAAAAGTAATAGATCCTTTCTTTATTGAGTTTTGTCCAAAGGTAACACAAAAGCAAATCCACTATTATCATAGGACTTTGTGTGTTAACCTGCATGTAAAATATTATACAATAAATATACTCAAATGATTTTAGAAAACTATTGTGTCTTTAGGAAACACGGTTTTCACTGCAGTCAAAATTAATGTGTTTTACGTTTTATGTTGCTTTTTTTGGATTTATTCTGATCAATCAATGCGTCCTGATCCTGAACAAGATCATCATACATCATCACTTTGTGTATATATATCAGTTCGTAGTCGGTACCAGTTTAAGCTCACATTTCTTGTCACCTCTTCACGTGCACACAATGATTCACAAGTTAGAGGGCAGAGCTATGAGTCATTGCTGAATTGCATTCAGTGATGAGCTTCCATTACATCCCCTGACTGTAACACACAAGTCTCTGTTGACTGCAGGATATACATTCACCATACTGTGGCCACAAGCACACATACTCACTACCCTCTGCACTGCCTGTAACTGTGCACCAATATATAGCATCTATTGAATCCTTCAGTCATGCCTCAGCCAGTGGTACTAAAATACAACAAATTTGGTGTCAGTATTATCAGGACTGATTGACAATTCAATTAATCCTGTGAAAGAAAAAAAGTGTGTGTCTGTCTACGTTTTCTAACAAACATATGGTCACCTCTAGATGCACATACACACACAAACACAATGCCATTGCCTCATCTCATTTGCCTGTTGCCAGGATACAAGGGGTAAGGGCAAGCGGGCGGTGCAGTTGCCATGGCTACCTAAACGATGCCAAGCTGCTGGGATGTGATGGTTGTTGAGGAGGAGGAGAGGGCACTCCTGTTGATGGGAGCACAGTGCTTCCTCAGGCAGACAGATGGACAGGCCGATGATTACATTTCCCTGATGATTGTTAGGGATTGTTTTTTAAGAATGTTCGGAATACCAGACAGCAGTGAATACCAGACAGCACTATTTGAAGACCAAGATCTTCAAATAGTGGTCTCAAGACCAGTCTCATCTCAGAATTGACTGCATTTTCATTCTGTCTCAGACAACTACGAGGATATCATTTCATTGCCTGTTCATTGTCGTATTTATTTTTGAACATTACCTCGATTGGATGTAAAACATCCCGCTTCAAATGCAATAAATAACCAAATAACATCAACTTAACCTAGCTTGAATTATGTGCAATGTTATTTCCATTGCTTCTTTGTGTTTGTTTGTTCATAGAAAACTATGATGAGATGGTAGATATTATATGTATATAATTAGAGAGAGAGCATTTAAAAACGATGGCGCCATGTTAGCGTGATAACATCACTTTAGAGATCAAACTGACAATTATCGCGCAACTCTGTAGTTCCTCTGTAGTTCCTCTGTAGTTCCTCTGTAGTTCCTCTCTGAAGTTTTATAGAGACTTTCAGCTCATTGGTTTGGTTAAAGACTGTTTTGGTTCAGACTCTCCATTCTTACCAACCTATTTTTGAGAAGGAGAGTGCAACAGAAGTTAACAAAAAGTAAAAAATGTATCAAATGGAAATATTGGACTTGCTTTCATTAGTTGCCAGAAACAAAGTATAATATTTCCAAATAATGAAAAGAGTCAAAGTATAGCATGTCAACAAATGTCCCAAATGTTGGCTAGTGTTGCTCCATATACGCTGGTTGCGTAAATAAGCAACAGTATGGTAATAAATTCACCATTTCAACTTCAAAGGTAAAAAGACGCTCCATCATAGCTACAGTATGTTTAAAAATGTCCAAATCATTATTAATGTAAGTAAAACCAACTCTACTCTACATCTCAAATGAAACCGGCTAACAGAGCCCAGCCCTAATTGCCAATAGATCTAATATTGTTTAGCTCAGTTCATTAAAGTGTTTTACTGTATTTTACTGTAAAGTTTCCGGCAGCACTAACAGTGCTTTGCTAGAAATAGAAAGAGGAATAGTTGGGTATCTAGAATAAACAGCATAAGCAACAGTGGCTGACAAGTCCAAAGAAGGCTGTATAAAGAGAAACACATAAAAGCTTTTTCTTATTGAATTCAAAGCAATCTCTAGGAAGTGAACCATAAAGACTGCAATGTAGAATCCAAAGATGTCAAAACAAGATAAATGGAAATTTCACAAATTACCGCCCCGAAGAGTCAGTATCATGACTGGTTACAGAGCTGCCACTGCTACATGCTCATTAGATGTTGCTACAGAAAAAGCCCTGTAACATATAGCACACGCCTCACTCCGACGCATTTTCCCCCATCATGCTCTTGCTGCTCTCTGACTGTTTCTCTGACACTTTTTCTACTGTCTCTGCTGTACAAGAAGCAAAGCAAAGGTTTGTCAGAGATTCACAACTTCTGTGATGAAGAATCTCTATAGTAGAGTAGCACCAACATGTACACATTTATCAAATGACTGTTAATCCAGATAAGATATGTGTAAAGCGTTTGTGTAGCATTTAATCCTACAAGATTGTGTGTGTGTGCGCCTTATGTCACTGTGATATGATATCTAGTTTGGCTGTGTATATGTTTAATCCTGCAGAAAGCACAAGGTTTTAGTACATAAACATGCACGTAACAGGATAATGTTATGCCACAGCTGTCTGATGGCAGTGTGCTCAAAGAATCCCATTTTCTATCTGCTAAACACACATGACATTTCTACGGATCTCTTCTCTGCTGATGCTCTGCCTTTGAAGACCCTCCACCCCGCTGACTGACCCCATCTTGCTCGTTAACCGTTGGCGAGTGCCTGCGGCCGGGCTCGAGGGCTGCCCTGTGCAACCTCCCTGGGCCTTTAATCCTGCACAATGTGACACTTTCCACCCGGTCCATCTTGCCAGCAGCCAGCTTTGCCTTTTCTTCACGCTGTCAATTAGACCTGCTCTAGTGGCCTGAGAGCACGTGTTCTGTGCTGCCTCACTGGTAGCCAACAGTTTGGCCTGGTCACATTGATAAGGCAAATCCTCTTCTGATCACTTTCTTTTTTCTTTGAAGTTATTTATTCTTGGATTAACATGGGAAGTCACATTGGGATTTATGTTTTTTTTTTTTCATCTCCCATTTCCAACAAGACACCATACAATCTTTCATATAAAAGCGTGACGTGTTCACACTATTCATGTTAGTGTTCCTTATTTGAAATACTGCAGAACCGATGCTTATTGCACTCAGTCAGTCAGGCATTACAGCAAGTAAGTCAGTGTTCACAATTGTTTTTCTCGGCACAAATTGGCTGCTCTATTTCTGTGCCGTTTTACGCCGCAACACTTTCCCCCTCCATCTCACCCTCTCTTCCTTTCCCTGATCTCTCTCACAGGTTTGATCATCGTACCCAGTGCCGGGGTGGGCATCGTGCTGGGGGGCTACATCATCAAGAAGCTGAAGCTCGGCGCCAGAGAGTCGGCAAAGCTGGCCATGATCTGCAGCGGGGTGTCTCTGCTCTGCTTTTCCACACTCTTCATAGTGGGCTGCGAGAGCATCAATTTAGGAGGCATCAACATACCGTACACCACCGGGTAAGGACAAATGTACTTGCTGTGTAAGCAAATTTTTACCTGACTATATACAATATGAAGCATTTTATGTATGTGGTAAGAAGCCAGGTATACATTTTTTTTAAGTTACATCTTTCAATAGAACTATACGCATACTGGAGAAAGGTGTGGAGCTGGGATGCCGTCAGCGCTCACATCCTCATGTGTTGGCATACAAATGATTAATTAGCAACACTGGCATCTGTTTATGTGGCGCGGTTGAATCACTCTAGCACCTCTATTTCTGAGGCCGCTGCTCGACACCACATCAGCAGCCGGGCTGCACAGTTGACAAAACAGTCATCCGATGTGTCAGCCCCTGCGGACAGAAATACGGACTGGACTGTTGGCACACAAGATTATGAACACACTCGTACAGGGACACTATGCAGGGACTTTCGATGATGCAAAAGACATACAAACATAACGCATATCTACTGTATAAAAATCTTAATTTATCATACCGTCTTCTGCCAAAAATGTATATTTATAAATCAATTAAAAATGAAAGGTTTTGTTGTGCAAACATTTTAGTCTTAGATATATACAAAATACTTTGATAATGGACCTAGTTGCCTTTGTAGGCTTCAGAGTTCAGCCAACTGCATCATCTCAGAAGTCCACAAAACCCTGAACACAAAGAAGGAGAAACTGCTAAACCTCTGTGAATTTACTCTTCACATTACTAAGTTAATCATAGTGATTATTTGCCAAATAGTTGGTGCGCCCTTTAAAGCCCCATAGCTGACCCATTAACAACTGTAGTCTTTGTTTAAGCCGGTGTTTATAGAGGGGTCAACAAGACGTGTGAGCCAGCAGGGGCTCCTCATTATGAACAGCACTGGTCACTCGTCACTGGTGGCACCCACATGAGGAATGTTTAGTCCAAGCCCTCCCTTTGTGTCACTTGTCTGGACTCGCACACTAGTCTAGACATTTTCTCCCCCGCTGACAGGCTGGAGACTATTTTACAAAAAAGGACAAGACAAACTCCAAAGGTCCTCAACTTTTCAGCAGCCAAGAGATTAAGTTATGTCATACTCTTGAATATCTGCAAAAGCGTTTCATGATTATGAGTTTGGCCTGTATGCTTAATGACAAGCTGCTGTGTAGTCAGTCAGCTGTCCAATGATCAGAATCAGCTGGACACACCTGTGTCCTCTGTTACAAAGTATTTTGATAAACCTCCATTCTCCCTGTTCAGTGTCTGCAGCACTAAACCACATTAAGCCACTCGCCCTCTCGGCACTCTGTTCGGGTGACACAACATCTGGAGAGTTAATGGAGGGTTTAATCTGGGGAAAAAAGAACATGTGCAATCAGTGCAGTGAGCCTGGGACTACAGCAGGGCTAATGCCTTTTTCTTTTTTTTTTTTTTTTACGTGCATGCCAACACACACGAAGACACACACTCTCTCTCTCTCTCTCTCTCTCTCTCTCTCTCTCTCTCTCTCTCTCTCTGTGTGGAATGTAACACTGTTATGTCAGGATGGGCTCAAATCTACTTCCCCTGTTACAACCAATATAAAAGGATGAGTATTACTTTATGGACATGTAAAAAAAAAATGATGGTCCACTGATTTCAAGAAGTAGCAAAAAATATGTACATGTTTTTCTGTTTGGTATCTTAAACACATAATCAAAATACAAACTTTCAGAGAGCTATGTATTGTCAGGGTTGGTTTTGTGTATGTGTGTGCATGCTACAGCATCACTCCCAGGCCACTGTGTTGTTAGGGCCCGTCCCCGGCTGTTCCGCAGGGCTCAGATCGAAG
Source organism: Anoplopoma fimbria (assembly GCF_027596085.1). NCBI lineage: Eukaryota > Metazoa > Chordata > Actinopteri > Perciformes > Anoplopomatidae > Anoplopoma > Anoplopoma fimbria. Next base: position 21,239,151 of record NC_072469.1, read on the forward strand.
CTTTCCAGAGAAAACCCAGGACTCGCTTCACTGCTCCCGGTTTAGACGGAGCCAAAGTCCAGCTACCGTTCCCACACGGCCTCTCGAGGCACTGCCGTTGTCACTCCACAGCCAATGGCTATTTAGGTCTTTTTTTTACTGCTGAAACAAACGTTTATAGAGGGATGCCATGCAGGAAAGGAGAGGGGGATAAAGAAGTATCATCCTGTTTGCACCAGGAAGCCTTGTTTTTTGGGGGAAATATAATAACAGATGCTACTACATATAGTTGAATGGCCAAGGGCCATACTGACACCATAACTGTATCTCCAAAGTGTGAATAAAAAAAAAAGAAAAGAAACCTTGTCTTTGCATTAAACATTATCTAATAGTTTTTGAAATAATAGTAAAAACGTTACAAAGACAAAAGAATAAAAAAATAAAAAAAAAGCATGTATCCCTGAAATGATCTAGTTAGTGTGAATAAAGGGTCCCTGTTGTTCTTATCAAATGTTTTCTGTGTCCCTTTGTGCAGTCCGACCCTTACGATGACCCACAGGAACCTGACGGGCAGTTGCAACGTGAACTGTGGCTGCAGGATCCACGAGTACGCTCCGGTCTGCGGCTCTGATGGCATTACCTATTTCAACCCCTGTCTGGCTGGATGCAACACCGTAGGCAATGATAGCACTGGGGTAAATTACACACACACACACACACACACACACACACACACACACACACACACACACACACACACACACACACACACACACACACACACACACACACACACACACACACACATACACACACACACACACAGCTTCATTGTTTTCTTGTTTCAAAAAAAAAAATTCTATGTAGCCATTTATACATCAAGTAGATTTAAAAAAAAAGGAGTATTGAAAATGATTTCAGAGAATGGACACACTAATCATAATAAATACACAAAGACCTGTTCTCTGTACATTCTTCACCCATAGCTCTGAAAGTTCAGGAAGTGTCAGACTCCACAACAATGTCAGACAGGAAGTCATAACAGCATGAGGAAAAGGAATGTCTAGATTGCACCGCGTCCCTGGTGCCACCCAGTCTGCGCGTGTGGTGTGTGTGTGTCAAAATATACATTTGATTTTTCAATGTAGCTAAAATTTCAGTAGTCTTTTAATGGAATTAGCGTAAGATTTTAGTCATTTTACAAAGAGAGCACCTGTGTGGGTAGAGGGATAAACTTGTATTGTTTCTCACTACAGATAAGGAACTACACCGACTGCGGCTGTGTTCAGAGCAGACAGGTCATCACTCCATCCTCCGGTGGCCAGGTCAACCAGCTCCAACTGGTCATCGTTAAAACCTACCTGAATGAAAACGGCTATGCCGTGTCGGGGAAGTGCGACCGCACCTGCAACACCCTCATCCCTTTCCTTATCTTCCTCTTCATCGTCACTCTCATCACCGCTTGTGCCCAGCCCTCTGCCATCATCGTCACACTCAGGTAAGTGACTGGTTCTGCCAGTCATCATCACAGAGTTCTATTTCTGCAGGATAGAAAGGTCTGATTACTGGTACAGCTGGTGATCAGCTGGTTGGTAGTCTCAGTTTATATCCACTTTGCTTGAAGTCTCATTTTCTGTCTCTCTGTTTTACCTGAATAACAGATGGATAGTTTTTTCTTTGTTGTAATGCAGTGAATCTGTAACATTTGCATGCTGTTCCTCCCTTCTCAGGTCTGTTGATGAACAGGAGAGGCCTTTTGCTCTTGGGATGCAGTTTGTCTTGCTCCGAACTCTTGGTAAGTTCCTGAATATTTGCGCGATGGTGAATGATACATTTTAGGACCGCACACTCTATGTTTTGTGACCTTGTGTTGGGTTAAGGAACTATAAACCCTTGTAAATTGTATCAAATTTGGTCATAAAGAGAAGATGTTTAAGGGTAAAAGGATTTCGGAAAGGAAAAATGTTTTTTTTTAGTGAAAAAGACATTTGTAATACATGTGTCAATAATTGGACAGTAAATGACTACTTGAGTAGTTCAAAATGTGCTCACTGTCTAATTTGCTCGCTTTTACTTGTGAATAGCCCACAATCTCACTGAGAGCAGGAATGTAGCAGTGTAGACGGCCTCTGTGAACCTTTGTGTTGCTAGCTGTATAAAAGCCCTCAGGGTTAGTAAAGGCTGCCCTTACATGCCTCAAATCTGCTTGGTATGGCTGTGTGAACATAAAGCTGTCATATCAATTATCTTGAACCACTGAAAGATGTCCACATGGGGGTTTGTATTTTTATTTATTTTTACATATATACTGTCTTTTTTCACTTTTTTCGACGTATTTTACTATGACTTTTTGTGAATCTTTTCGACATATTAAACTGTGACTTTTTCTTTGACTTTTTTGTCATACTATACTAGAACTCTTTTTAAACATACTATACTGACTTTTTTCATTTTACTATACTATGACTTTTTGTTGACTTTTTTCGACTTACTATTTTGACATACTATACATAGACTTTTTTCGGCGTACTTTGACTTTTTGTTGGCTTTTTTCGACATGCTGTACTACAACTTTTTTTCAACATACTATACTATGACTTTGTTCAACATGCTTTACTACGACTTTTTGTTTAGTTCTACTATTCTCTTTAACTATTTTTGACATGCTATACTATGACTTCTTTATGACTTTATTTGACACATTATGCTATTCATTTTTGTGACATACTATACTATGAACTTTTTATTGAATGCTATATTACTTTGCTATGATCTTTTATGACTTTGTTTTTTACGTATTATGGTATCAATTACTTACTATACAATGACATTTTTATGGCACTGACATCTGCATGAAATAGTGGCACCAAGTGGTAGAATGATGGTTTTACAATACAGTCAATCTTCTGTAGTGCTGTATCCAAATTCCATTACATACTAATTGTACATATATTTACTACATACAAAATTGACACAAAAAAATGAGACTATGCATATCTACCCTGAAAAAGGGGTTCACATCCAAAGAATCTCTCTATAAAATATATATTTCATAACTAAATTAGTAATGAAAAAAGTTAAAGTTCAGACAAATGTAATCTTAAAACTCAACTAATTCTTCATCAGGACTGTGTGGGTGTGGTTTCATCAGATCTGATTGACAGTGTTGGCAACATTAGCACACAAGCATTAATTGATGCTAAACTCTGATTGGTTCATAGAAATACATGACATCACTTCATTCCAATTGCGCTTCAACCACTTTAAATTGTGAGAAATGGGAGAAAAATAGTTTAAGACAAAAGTTGTATTGTCAATACCGTCTAAGAATTAGTATGTAGTTTGAAATTGAAACACAGCAACTGTTTCGTTTACCTGATATTAAGTTTTCCATCACAACTCTCTTCTCCCACAGCCTACATCCCCACACCCATCTACTTTGGTGCTGTGATCGACACCACCTGCATGCTGTGGCAGCAGGACTGCGGAGTGCACGGCTCCTGCTGGGAGTACGACGTCACCTCGTTCCGCTTCGTCTACTTTGGTCTGGCGGCCAGTCTCAAGTTTGTTGGCTTCATCTTCATCTTTCTCACCTGGTACTCGATCAAGCATAAGGAGGATCGGGCAGATCGCTGGCGCCAGCACCTGCCTCCTCTGGGCACGGTCAGCGAGCTCATCTGCCACGCTGGAGGTCACAAAAGCCACGCTCGCACCCGCTCCTGCCCCGTGTTCATCCCACCTCGGCCGGACCCGCCTGCCGCCCTGCTGCTCCACCGCGGCCACAGCAGCCTCAGCTGCCCCGGCAATGCCCTCAAAGCAATAACCCCGCCCATCGTGTTGCCACATCACCACAGAGGCACAGCCCATATCTGAGAGGTCTCCGAGCGTCCGTCCGGTGGTCAATTGTGACACGTGCCTTTCTTTTTGTGTTTCTTCATCACACAGTGTCTGCTTTTACACCAATCAGACGCCAGGCAGGGCTCCACAGCTGCTGTAGGACAAACAGGCAGAGACACAGGTGCGGCCACCATATTTAAAGGGCTGCTCATTGTAGCTTATACAGGAGACTGACAAATGTTCTTTGATCCTGAGCATTTCATCAGCCGCAGCCACGCACAGCATCCAGACAGAAGGTCAGACCTCCGCTTAAAGGTTGGGATGATGTAAAGGCGTCACATGGTGCTACTGTTAAAAGGGCAGGGCATTAAAATCTCTGTACAGATGAGTCATCATCAACACAGCCTCTAAAGCACAACTGACAAACCTGTACTATGCAAGATCCTATGTACAGCTCCTCCCTCTCCAGTACTGTACAGCTCCCCCGTATTACGTCTGTACCTCTCTCTCCTTCCCCACTCAATTACTACATGTTATTGTCGGCTCATTCATAATTACATTTTCCCTTCCAGTCTGAGCTGTGAAGACATCAGCAACCTTTCTTGTATTTTCCGCCTTTTCTGCCTTTTCTCTTTTCTGGTGTTGTTTGGATCATAAGATCTTTTCTTTTTTGTAACAGTGCCTCTCAGGCTGTCTGGGCCAGTCCAGTACACAAAGCTAGCTCCCAGGGTAAATGTTAGCTATCGAAAAGCCAGTCGCTGTCCTCTCAGTTGAGCAACAATATTCTGCTTTGTTGCCCTCAGCTTCTGTGTTTGTGGAACAGTCGTGTCCGTGGGACGAAGCTCCTCGCCTTGGCAAGTTTAACTATGTAGCTTAAAGCCGACCAGCACCAATGGTACAGTCTTTAATGACTTCTATATTTCCTTACACACCACACTACTTTACTATCATAATGTTTAATAATTAGGCAAAAAGGAGAAGGGAATAAGAAAAGGTAACTCATCTCTGACCATGTGCTAAAGCTACTGTGTCCAATAGATGTGATTGTACTTGAAATTGGAAATGCGATGGAGATTTTAAAGAAAGTGGCAAAACCTCAACTAATTTGACCCACTTGCAAACACAACTTCTTCAAAGTGATATTATTTGTATCTTATCTATTGCAGCAACCATCAACAAATGAAAGGATGCATCATTTTGGCTCTAGTATTGTAATGGCTTCTCCATTTTAATGGTCATCAGATGTACATAGTAGTTATCTAATAGTCTAGGCTTTTAAGAAAGTAGTGCAGCAAGCATGTAAAACAATGATCCCCTTTTATCAGCAGGAGTAATTGGATGTTGATTTAGTTCCTGGGTGTTTGGGGCCCTCTAGTGGACAAAGAGGTGATTGCGTGAAAGCCAGTGAATGTTGCCGTTTGTCCTACTGTGCTATGAAATTCTTGGTTAAAAGGTTAACTATTAAACTTAGTCACTGCACGGAAATTAAGCACACCAGCTTCACAATCATATACCCTGTGCAGGTTATGTGACTAAATCCAGTCTGTTATTTGGTGGTCAACTCTCCAACATTCGGTTTAACCTATGCCATGTTTTAGTCCAATTATCAACTTTTCTTTTAATTTGGGCTCATGTTATTTTCTTAAGTGTCTTAAAGATTCACCTCCCTTTGAATAGGACAGGAAGTGTTTGCATAGAAATGGAAGAGGTGGAAATATGGCATTTTTTTTGTGTTTAAAAAGGCACATTTTATATAGTATTTTTTTCTGAGGGGGGGGATTTAAGTCTAATAAAGTTATTGTATAATTTATTCTGATCAGTTCGATTACATTTTTGGTTATTACACTATTGCAAAGGAATTGAGATTCTGATGCAGTGAATACATTTTAAAAGTTAACATTTTTGGCCAAGATTTGTGATATTCTGCCAGGTTAAAGATTATCAAGTGGTAATGGCAGTAACTACATTTTTGTATTATCGTGACTTAGTACCTCAAAAGACATATTCATATGTGATCATTGTGTAAATATTGACAAATCAAATGAAGCGTATTATAGAGCTCACACATAGTTAGAAGCATATTTATGAACTAACCCATGACATTGTAGTTAAAATGAAAAAAATTAGACTTAAAGCTTCGAAAACAGTGGATTTGTCTCGCTGTGCCTGAACAGTATTACTCACATGGAAAGGGCTGAGGCCGTCATGTGGGGAGGGAGTTGGGTTATTGCAATGAATTTTGTTTTCTGGCTAGAGGACAACACAATGGAGCTAATTGAAATGATTAAGTCATGCTACACTAAGAGGGCATCCCCCTCCATCGGTCATGATTCTCTACCGTTCCTCTAGATCTGCATTGATCAGGTCTCCTGCTTGTGTGTGACTAGAAAGCCGAATGTGATCCTTACTCAGTCATCTTACAATGAAGTGCCGCTTATGAAATGCTGTTCTGATTAAATACAAAATTAACATGTTTGAGTAAAAATGTTTGAAATAAGATTGAAATTCTCCTCTTATACTTACAGAACTCTTTTAAGGTTTTATGTAGTGACTCTGCTGCTAGAACAGTTATATACAGGGAAGGGTAGAGAACCATCCAGCAACGGCACACAGATCATTATTACACACTACTGTACTGTAAACCTACTACTTGGTATTCAGTGTCCTGCTGTTCAAATGCCTGGACTACTACTGACACAGATGACTTTGTAAATGTGCTTTAACGCATTTTCCTTTTAACAGTATTTAAACCGAAAGTGAATTTCCTGGAAAGAACAGAAGCTGTATTCTGAAAGTCAAAGTCTTATCACTTTTGTTCCTCATGAGCAGAGGTCTAATTGATGTTTGTGAACTCTTGGTTTACAAACGCCTTGAATACTTGATATTTGTCATTAAAAAACGGATAAAAATTGACTTGGCTGAATGAATTATTGCAGAGTATTGTGTATATGTGGTGCGAAAAAAAACTTGCGCCGAAACATGACGTGGGAAGGTTGAAAGGGTTTATTTCTTAACAGCTTCATGGCTTTCCTGAAACCAGAGTTGTTCTAACATTTGTACACACACACTGTCAAGAAAGAAAAGGACAGCATCAGGTTTCTGCAGAACCTTATTCTACCCAGAAGGTTCATCTCAGTTGCTCTTGTCCAACATCAGAGATGAACTACAGGCAGAAAGTTAAACAATTGAATACTTTATACAATGTCTGCAGAGTAGGTTACTGACTATACTGCCGGAGATGAAGCTGGAGCAGAGTACGCTGTCATTAAACCAGTCTTACAGGGACAACACGGTAACATTCAGAATGACGTGGCCGTGTGAAACACTATACTTAGGCTTATAAGAAGCTCCACATACACCACATGAGGAATTGGTGACATTCCCATTAAAAAAAGTTTCACAAGAAACATGTTCTAACACCCCAGTGATTGTGTAAGTATTTGCTTGTGATTTGTAAGGAACATTTTACTTTAAATAAAATGCTGTGAATAGTGATGAGCGTGCAACTCTGCATAGTCAAAGCTGGTGTAACTAATCGGTTATTAGTAATAAATGTAATTACTGTTTACGGTCCCATGATTGTCTAAACTCTCTGATATCATTATTGCTGTATGGCAAGGAGGTAAAACAAATGAAAAAAATATTCTCATTCTGCAAATTCTAAAATATATCATTTTAAAGAGTTGTTTGAGAAACAGATGTGCATCCATTTTGATTCTATAACTTTTTCAGAAGTGATAAACCAGTTCTCGTCTTAGTTTTTAAAAAGTTGTTAGTAGAAATAATCTTTTCATAAAATCCTATTTTACAGATGGACAAAGATTCCATATCCACAAACGGGGTCGTCACTTGGAAAAGTTCAAAAGTGCATTTTAACCTTTTTATTTAGTCGGTGCTGTTCTGATGAATCGTCCTGTGACTGGCAGGTTTATGATTTCTTAAAAAACTGGGGCAACCTAAAGCTTACTAATGCTAGCTATTCATTCAGATGTTGAAATGGTTTCACCACTCACACTTGTTTTTCATAAAAACATATTAAAAAACATCAATGGTGTTATCCGTGTGAAATTAATCATTTTTAATCCCAACACTTAAGTTTAGCTGCATTAAGGCCTTTTTCTTCTCTAAATATATATTTGAAAACAAAACATAACACTGTTTACTAATAATTGTAGGCACCTGTAAAAAAATAAACAATAACTTTAATACTCATTATACAACTCTGACTGACTGAGGTGGCGTCACTTGCCATTACTCTTGGCAAGTTCATCTCCCAATAACTGTCTCTATGGCGACCAGCAGCTCATTGGCCAGCGCCTGAGTCTGCCTCAGAGGGTCTGATTGGAGGTTTGAGGCAGAGAGCCGCTGCCCTCGTAGTCCGAGGTGAGGGGCAGCGTTGACCGAGGCAGCACCTGTACTACCAACCCGACACTAGTCTGTGTGGTGGGGGGGCTCCGGGTGGTGCTGGCCTGCACCTTGGGCCTCAGCGTCTGTGGGGAGAAAGGGAGGTAGCCTTGGGCCTGGAAAATGTCCTCCTCTTCTTCGAGGTCCAGGCCAAACCCCTGAGGGCTGGTGGCCTCTCCGTGGCCCAGGCCGGGCTCCAGCTGGGCCTGCAGGCTGTTGCGAGAACTCAGCAGGTCGTCGTGTCGAGTCTCCAGCTCTGTCATTCCGTTCCCGCTAAACATCTCTCCTTCTAGCTCCTCCAGCTGCTGTGCCCACATGTCACTCTGGAAGATAGCCCCGTCTCTTCCTGGACCCGGTGGTGATGACATCTCAGGTGATTCTGACATCACAGACACCCCAGGTCTGTTCAAAAGCCTCTCGGGGAGGTCGTTGACAACAGATTCCGGTTTCCTTTCCAGTGTGGGCGGTGCAGACGGCGTGTTGCCGGGGGCGGGGGTGGTGTGGCGAGCCTCTGCGGCCAGGCCCGGCCAGACGGCGCCGGCTGAGGCCAGCTCGTCCCCGCTGCCCTCCTCAAAGCCTCCACCCCCGGCCCCGGAGCCCAGCTCTGCCAGGGGGAGTCGTCATGGGTTCGGTTGAATTTGTTAAAAACGTGTCGCAGTGCAAACATATTATCTATATCCTTCTGGAAGTTGACCCAGTTGTCCGGGCTGGGGCTGTAGTCAGGCCTAGATTCATAAAGGCTTTCGTTTATGCTATACAGATCCTCCAGTCCCTGCCAGTTCACGTCCTCGTCTGTCAAGTTGGGTAGCTTAACCCTGTCTTCCGTCCCATATTGGCTGTGTGCTGCCGAACAGAAGGAAACAGAACACTGTGAGAATGTGACGAAGAAAGAAGAGGGAGCTCTTTTCAAGTTTACTCAGACACCATGCAGTCATGCCCAAGCATCCGGCTCTCACTAAAGCAGCCAGTTCCATAGGGGTCGAGGCCCCAAGCAACAGACAGACACGCACACACACACACACACACACACACACACACACACACACACACACACACACACACACACACACACACACACACACACACACACACACACACACACACACACACACACACACACACACACACACAAAATCACATACAAACTTCAAAGCAGCATTAGACAAACACAACACCCACACCAAGCTCAAGCAATGAGTAGTGCAAACACATGCAACCTTAGAGAGACATACTGAAAGGAAAAACATTAAATGCTCCATCATAATAGACTAACATACTGAGCTGCAAATAAAACAAAAAAATGCAATGGCATAGTTAATAATAGGTCTGCACTGGATTGAAATGCAAAGTCAGGCAACCTGGAATAAAATAATTTAACAGCAGAGAGCACAAAAAGGTGATCAACAAAAGAAGATGCTCAGGAAAAATTAAGAAAAAAAAGCTTGCTGCTGAAAGGTATAGGCCCACACAAAATCATAATGGAATTCAAAAAAATATTAGAAAAAGAAAATTGCAGGAAAAAGGCTCAGTTTGATGTTTGCAAGTAAAAGCTGAGGAAAACAAGCATCATTGCCACTTGAGGTTGGCCTTCCTTCTAAGATCAGCATAATTGTAGCTGTTGCAGCTAAAGAATGGAGACGGTTTGACGTAGACTGAGGGACTCACAGGAAGGAGAGGCTCGGTCTCCTCTTTGACCACTTTCGATGCTGCTGTTGCCTGGTAAGCAGGTGTCAGAAACAGAGGTCAGAGGTCAGTGGGAGGACAGAGAGGTCGCAGCAACTCAAGTGTCCACTCTACCACTAGCTAACGGCCGGGAGTGAATATGAGAGGCATCTGAATGTCATGCTACACTGGAACACTAATGTGATGACTGTATATTTTATGGATATTGCTGAAATGACATGGAGGGTGATATTAAAGGAATAGTCTGACATTTTGGGGACTTTTTAGTCTTTCGATCACTTAAAGCGCTTTACCATACATGCCAACTTTTAACCCATTCACACACTCATTCATAGAACTAATGGCCGAGGCTGTCTTACAACATGCCAAATTGCTCATTAGGATTTAATTTAATGCTCATTCACACACTGATGGCACAGCAGTCGGGAGAACATTTTCCAAAGGAAACTTCGACAATAAGCTGGGGATCGGACGGCCTGTCAGCCAGTTTGTGGACAGCCCACTCTACCTCCAGAGCCGCCCAGACGAGAAGATTGACACCACTCTCATTATTGTCCGTCTTGTCCGGACATGTTTGAAGCTACAGCCGAGAGACAGTTAGCTTAGCTTAGCATAAAGACTGGAAGCAGGGGCAAAAAGCTTGCCCACTCCCCTATAAAACTGCTAATTATTTAAAAAAAAAATTGTAATATGTTGACTAATTAGCTTTCACAAATCTGCTAAGATTATTATATTCCTTTATTGATCCCCATGGGGGAAATTCGAGTGTTGCAGCAGCTCAACTACACAGACACAGACAATAAATACACATACTATACAACAAAATAAAGATAGAACAAAAATAAGAAATAAGAATAAGAATAAAAATAAAAATGTACAGTATATCCACATGGGGGGGCCTGGTCAGCATGTTGACAGACTGTGGTCTAACAGTAAGATAACCAACTATGGACTAAAGCGTCATATTTAGCGTACAGATATGAGAGTGGTGTTGATCTTCTGACTCTCTGCAAGAAAGCAAATGAGCCAAAATGTCTAACTACTCCTTTGAGCTTTCATGCAGGATGATATGCATGAGGTGGGATGATAGAGAATCATAGATTGTCATTCAAGTGCACTTGATGCTTGGGTCTCGAGGAGAGGCACATATTCAGCACCTCACTATGGGACCTCTCAATGTTTATTTAGCCATGCTATAGTAAGAATAGCTACAAAGGCTTCATTTTGAGTCTATATTTTTGGAGGTAAAATGTTGCACTCTCAAGCAAAGCTGTGAAATTATGTTTGATTGTCAGATTGATTTTACACAAGCGATAAAAGTGAAAACAGATTGTTTGCAAAGAGGTGAGAACAAATGAAGCTGCTTTAAATGAGAAAAATCATCTGTCATGATTTGTTAGCGTGTCCCCAGCATGCAGCCACAGATTAAGCGCCAGCAACTCCATGGATGGATGGATTAGTGGGAATGAGGCATTTCAGGCCCATGCAGGTGTTACAGAAAAAGCCACAGAAGAGAAACAAAAATTGGTGGATACCTGTGTGGCTCATAGCTTCCTCCATCTTTACCTCCTGATCGGAAAAATAAAAGCAATCGATTGTTAATGGGAGGGAAATAAAAATAGCTCATTCACACTGAAGATTTCTTCATGCACGGCTGCGGCTCCCTATGGAGAAATGCAATTATCCCATGATCAGAATGAGGAGGGAGGAATGAGGAGTAAAAGAGAATTGGATTTGAAATGGAGGAAAAACTGGGAGGAAAAGTTTGAAAGGTCATACGATTGGACTGGATGGAGATGATGATTGATCAGAACGGAGTGTTTTATGAGGTGTACAGTTCAATGGCGGGGTTTCCCCTTCAAGGCAAAACACACAGGGTTATCCAGTCAGGTGATCATGGTGGTTAAGTCCCACTCCGCAAATAGATGCAAATAAATGTTAGATCCATTTCATCGGAAAGTTATATTTTAATAATCTGTTCCTCCAACAAAAACATCACTTGGTTTAACCACAACAGCAATTTCATTGGTTCAGGGAGCTGGCATCACACCCGAGCAAAGGGGCAGCCAGTACAAGTAAGAGATTTTAGGCTGCTATGTGACATGTGCTGGCACCGTTTTGACAAGTCCACCGTGCCAGCACTGCAACACAATCAGTTTTCTCAGAGTAGCTTGGCTGCTCCAGTGCTCCACTCTCCAGCTGGTAATTACAGACATTAAGTTTTTTATCCTCGGGACATAAACAGCGCTGAGCTCAGTTCATGCCACACACGAACGCTGCAGCTCTGCCATACAGGCTTCGGTCGTCACTGCTTTGCTTATTAACCGCCTCCGTCGCTGGGATGTTTGCTCAGTAAAGATGCTTGGATACATGCGGTGGTAGTTAAAAAAAAATAGATTGCGGCTGATTCTGGCAGTGATGCATGACGGGCCAAAATAAAAAGACGGCCTCAAATGCCTTGATGACAGCGCCCTCCAAATAATATCTCTAACACTCAGTGAGTCACAACGGGGAGGAGGGCCAGGACGTTCAACTGTGACATGGCCCCGTTTTATTGAAAAATACTCTAATTCAAAACTCGGTATATGTACAGTATGTACAGTACAGTCTTCCAGCAGAGTGGAAGGTCCTGGGCTGAGAAAGAGAGGGTTTTAGTGTGTGTGCATATGTGTGGCCTTATGAAGAGAACACTGTACACAAAACACACACAAGACTGTGAAGATTCTTTGACCTCCACCTGAAATTTCAGAAACATCACTGAGTGGGTCATCCACAAACACATGCAGCATGCAGATATGTGCAAATACACACCATTGAGACTGAAACAGATTGGAAACACGGCAGAAGACTAGACTCACACATATGTACACTTTTTCCATACAGTCACTCATATTGCTATTTCAGCATTCAGTGTTTATTTAACTGATTTGAATTTAATAACACATCAACTTGTCCAATTCTTCTGTGTTTAAAATCTGTTTCAGTCATTGTTGGCATAACAACTACCACTACACCCAGTGTAACAGTCCACATGTCCAAAAATGCTTGGACAGCTAAGTAAGGATCAATAAACAATCAAATACCAAGCATCTTTACCTGTGTCCAGGCCTTTTGGGCGAGGGTTACACTGCTTGTAACCTTGACAACTCCTCATCTCCATCAGGTGGGCATGGAGAGAGTTCAGTACATCCCGATCCACTGTGTACACCGCGTTGGTCAGCTGCACAGGTCAAAAATCACAAAGTTAATGTTGTGCATGTTTAGCCATCTCCAACGAAGGGCAGGATGAAATTGCATGTTCTTACTCCCGCAATTTTTTTCCAGAAGATAACAGTTTTTTTAATGCAGGTGCCACTGAAAAGACTTAGAGAAAGAGGGTAAAAGAAGACAGTCACAAACAAAAAGGCACAGCTGAATGACTGCAAGCGCACCCACCTGGTAGGGGTCACTGTTGAGGTCAAAGTACTCCAGGAAGCCAGTGGAGAACTCGCAGAACAGCGTGTTGTGGGTCTCATTGATGGTTCTCAAGCACCAGTAGGTGTTGTTGTTGGAGCTGGTGCATGCGCAGAATCCACCCACTAGACAGAAATCAAGATTAATTGTAGATGTAACCACTGCAACTACTCACAAATCTCTTTAGAGACCTTACAAATAAATCATTGAAATTAGCTTATAGCTTGAAGTCAATATACATACATGTCCAGAGAGGAGCGGTCTGCCAGTGGTCATTGTTATGTGTGAAGCATGTGAGGCCGGGCAGGCTGCAGTCGTCTCCCTTCCTCTGCCGTTTCTTTACCTTCCTCTCCTTCTTTCTTCTCCTGATCTCGTTGTACAACTGGGCCTTCTCGTCTAATTCGTGAGCTGGCTCTCTGTGGGTAGTAACGTGAGAGAATTACAAAACAGCGTTGATGCAGAGATGACATCATCCCCTGCCCCTCTCTAATGCCAGGAACCACAATGGTGGAGGATCCGGAGGGGACTTCCAGAAGGCATGGCCGATGCCAGATTATGACAGAATGTTTATTTTCATGTTTAAGCCATTACTAGGTCCAATTTTCTCTGGGATGACATTCTAGCCACTGTCCCCTCTTCCTCTCTGCCTGAACACAGAACAGGCACGGCAAGAAAAAACTAAAAAACAGCTGCTTTGTATCGACATCATCTGTTTCCAATGTTTGCTGGTGCAAGCTGATCACTGTGTTTGAGGGATCGACTGATTTCCCCTCTGTTGAGTCATTCTGAGTCATTCTCTCTTTCCATGCAGTCAATCAGTTCCAGATACACACACAAAAAAAAAAGATCCCTGGCCATGCATTTGCATTGTCATTTAAACTCCATTCAGGGACTAAATACTAAATGCACATTTCTAGACAAACATCATCAACACATCACAGTACACAACTAAAAGACGCACATGCTGGGTTGGTCATCTGGAATCTACAAAGTCATTTAAATGATGGTGAGCTTTATGTTTTAAACTGACATGCAATGACCATGCAGATATTAAACGATGTACAGTGAAACAGCATCATAAAACACATCTTTTCACACTGGATCGGTTGCAAGTCACGTCTGTGTTAATTAACAACGAAAAGGGGTGAAACTAAATGTGGAAAACCCATTATTAAAGGGGAAGAGAAACTCACTTAAAGGGATGGAGTTGATCATTCCTGCTCTTCATTCTCTCTGCCTTGTTTCTGTCTCCTTTGCTTAAATAGCTGGTTTTTATAAACAGAAAAAGAGTCTAAGTACTCCAGTGGGGTTTTGCATCAGGCCTCAAACAAGTTATTTATAACTCGTATTCTTTGTGGAAATAACATGAAAGAGAGAAACGTATGTTTGAGGTGAAATTTAAATGACCAACCTCTTCTTTCCACAGTCGCACTCATCTGGTCGTGTCCTCTTCAGGTGGCCTCTTACTTCTCGGAGGTTTTTGATTTTGTCTTGAAGTGCTTCAATCTGGAATTAAATATGCATCAAATACCATCAATTCTTTTTTAACAATTAAGAAAAATCTTTGACCACTGACAAAATGTGTTTCCTGGAGAAGGTGTGTGTGTGTGTGTGTGTGTGTGTGTGTGTGTGTGTGTGTGTGTGTGTGTGTGTGTGTGTGTGTGTGTGTGTGTGTGTGTGTGTGTGTGTGTGTGTGTGTGTGTGTGTGTGTGTGGGCTTTGTACACTCACCTCATGGTCCACATAGCTCTTGTGGTCCTTCCAGGCTCTAGAGGACTGGTAGATTTCTCTTTCACAATGAACACTGTCATTCATCAAGATATAACACCTGGAACAGATGCAGAGAAGCCTGTCATGCACTGCTCTTTTGACAGACATACAGTATATCTGCATGTGAAGTCATTACTGAGATACTTAAGGGAGGCTGCCTTCTTACTTGTGGGTAACTTTCACAGAGTTTGGGTATCCCACAGCATTGGTGTCATCCGCCAGCATTTCCTCTGAACCATCATCTGACCCCAAATAAAACTCGGGGTCTTCTGGGTTGTAGTGGCGCTTTGAGATGACACGGCGGCGGACAGCAGACTGATCATCTGCTTGGAGGTCAATGTCATATATCTGACCTTCAAACTCCACAGACAGGGACCTGGTCTGCCGGGTGTGGACAAAACGTGGACGATAACCTGTAAAATGATTTAAAAAACTTGAGTCAAGCAATGCATTTATGTACTCCTTATTTCAGTGTTCCTGATGTATAAAACCCAAATGTCCAACTCTGACTGTTTCTGCTGTCAAGGATCATTTTAAGATACACTCACATTCTGGAGTGCATCTAAAAAGGTTATCTGTGTTCACACTTTCAGTTGCACCTTTTCTAAAGAACACTAGAGGGCAACAAACAATTCAAAATCACAATCTCAACAGCGCACACACTCAAAGCAACAGCCATAGAACAAATTGCAGGACATATTGCAATTTGTATTTATATTTTTCTCCAAATGGTTTTGATTGACAGACATTATCCAATAATATAGTTAAAATTAAAAGATTCATGTATACTCACGATGGCCTGATGAGCCAGATAACTGGCGCTGGGAGCGGCGGTCCATTCTGGAGGGGGGGACGAGTGTGTCCCCACAGTCACAGCCCCTTTCTCTGTTGTCATAACTGCTGCGGGGCTTCAGGCTGCGGGCCCTCTTCCTGGAGCCTTCTCTCGAACCACCTTTGCACTTCTGTATCCTCCACTTTCCTGTGATCTCCTCCACACAATGCCATTTCTGCACAACAACCAACCACAGCAGAAATAAACAGGGAGAAATAAAATCCTCTCTGCTAACTTGTGTCCTTGAGTTGTTTCTCTTTTGGAAATGTCCATGTTACTTTAACAATGAGCAGATTTTCACACAGAGCCAATAATAAGTGAAAAACTCTCTGTTTCAATTTCACAAACTCCTTAAGAAACACATACTTCTGACGGATATAGCAGGCGGATCACAGTCTGTGGGAAAGAATGGCATCCAAAAGCAGCAGGAACGATAAACCAAAACGACCACATGAGATGAATTGAGGCTGTCTGGTGTCTAGGAAATAAAGAGGAAACCCCTATCACTCTCACACGGGGTATGTCTCTGCCAAGTGCGTCACCAACGTAATTGTATAAATCCATGCCCACGCACTTGCCTACATCTCCTGTGTCTTTCTCAACATTTATTCCCACTCGGAAAAGAAAGCTGAGGTAATTGCTGAGAGTTGTGTCGCTGGTTAGGTCTTGTATAAATGGAGGAGACACATCTGTACAGCGCAGTGCTGAAGGATGATCAGTGGTTAGTGTGGGAACGAGGGTCCAAACAAAGGGCCATAAAGCAGCTCAGGTTTCTTCTGGAAGGCTCACATAGTGACGGAGAGCTTGCGGGCTAAACAAAGCTGCTATAGCAGCATTAGACAAGACCCGAGAGAGAGAGATAGAGTGAGTGAGAGAGAGAGAGAGAGAGAGAGAGAGATGTATTGTCACTCAGGGATGAAAATAATCTCTGTCCCTTTCTTTATCCTTCTCTCTCACTCTCCCTCCTGTGAGTACTTTCCAGGCACAACAGTACCGTTGCAGCAGCAGGACTGCAAAGATGGAGGAGAAACTGAGGAGGCATGAATGACAATGCAAGCTGAAACATGTCCGGATGGTGAAAGACCCAAAGTATGTACCCCCAAAACTATACAGTACCAGAGATTTCCCTCTGTCCCTCGTGAGTAAATCTGGTGTGCCCATAACAAACCCATACTGTTATCACTTGATTGATTCCAAAGGACCGCAAAAGCTTGGCGACAAAAACACAACAGAAACTTTGCTGAACCAAGTTCATGCCTTCATATTCAAAAGGCAGCAACTTCCAATGCTTTCTAAAAGACACAACTTCTCTCATTCTAACCTAATCGGGGATCAAGACTGAGGTTTAATGTCCTTTATGAAGACCCCAATGCTTCAGTTTTTTTAACTGCAACTGGGAGATGAGTTGGATTTTAAAGGCAAACAATAAACTCTAAAATACAGAAGACGCGGTGGGGAAAAAAGAGAGATAAGAACAAAATGAAGATGAGTGATAAAGCAGTTGCCTGCTGTTTGTAAGAACCATCTCCCCTGTAATTTTGTAAGACAAACACTGCTGGCTCTCAGGCTGCTCACTGGGAGGTCATGTTAAATCATGCCAGACGGGCCACTTATGAGCAAACCTTATCTTTCATGCTGTGCAGCAACATATTATGATGTATACTGTAAATGCTTACAGCTACAAGAAGACAAATGTTTTGTGCACTATTACAGGAGGACTGTACTGTATTCACAGCCTCACATGCATTCTTACAACACACTGCTGAGCTCAACTAGAGTTGCTCCATTGCTGTCTTTAATAACTGATTGTTCATACACACATTTATGTGGCCATAAACTGGATCTGGACTGCATTAGTCAGCACCTCAGAAACCCTGCATGTCATTTAACGCTACCTCAAACTTGTAACAATTTGTATTGTTCTGGTCTGCGTGCTCCAAGGCCACATACTGTACCACTTGGCCGCTGCTGCCAGGAAATTAATGGGCTCAGATGAAAGGGAAGTACCAACAAATTAACAAAACAGTGCAAAAGGATCCAATTATGAGCCAACTGATGCACTTTAAATGGCTTTTTCACTTTTTGGCTCTGTGGAATAGCTCAACAGACTACTTGGAAGCCACATCAAGAGTGGTACTCATTACAGTTAGAAAAAAAACACTGAAGAAACTTTCCTTGGTGGATATCAGGGGCTCATTTCATTTGCACATTTGGTGTGTTTGTTTTACCTGTCCAGGCTGTTCGCAGGGTGTCTGGAATTCGGCCTGCTGGCAAGTCTCTTTGACCTTCTTGTACTTGGGAAGGCTGTTGGTGTGCTGAGTGTTCACTGAGTCTTCCTTCTTCCTCAGGATCTTTCTGCACGACACAACAAGTAAACACAATTAAGAGGAAATCCGCATCAACAAAAAGACTTATTCAGGGAGTCAATATACTATTAAATTATTAAGTATTACTGAACTGAGTCACTGTTTCCTGTTTTTTACTTTCTGTCACTGTCAGTCCTATGTGCTTCTCATGGTCATGGCCAGTGAATGGATACGTTATGTAGCACCTCTGTGTGCCAGAGGGTCTGGGCATGTATTGCAGCTCAGCCTCACACCAGCGCTCAGCTCCAGGCCAAGCTGTTTGACCTTGGCTCGGCATCACGTTCAACTGCGCTGCCACTTTCTCCTCTGCTACTACCACAAGGCCTGGCTGAGTCTCTGCTGAAGGCCGTGCCAACCTCCCTATCCCCTGCACACCATCCCCAACAACCTGCCAATGTGGCCTGGCTTCCCGCGACACGCAGACAGTATGACGGCGACATCGAAGCACAGAACAACCTGTGCCCTGCAAGACTAGGGCCGTTGTCTTGTACAATCCCGTCTGGCGCTCTGTTCCAAGGGAAAACAGCCAATGTTCACACACTGGCTTGGCTGTGGTCTCAACCCTTTAGCCAAGGGTGATTAAAGAGCCAACAGTTGTTGTCGATGTCACTCCCTGGTGCCTGCATTATGCAGATTATTAGATTCTCAAACAACATAGTCAGCCCCAGCTGTCTGCCAGCAATTCAAAGGCTCAAAAGAACGGTACTGTAAGGTCATGGGAGGATATTATATCATAGAGTATATCACATGAGCCGTGAGAGAACTGGACAAAAAACATTAGCTACTCTGTGTTTGTGCTGCTACATCAGTGCTTGAGTAACAGAGTGAGAGGTCCGTGGAGGCTAATCTCAGTATTTGGAGACAGGCGCACGAGCTGGCAGCCTTTATAAACACCGTGGATTAATGGAGGAATGGATTAAGAGAGCTAAAGCCCCCACATGTCAAAGGTTACACTCTTTTCATTTCATACACAGCAGTCCACAGACCAACTAGTTCTTCTGTCACACAAACATGCGCCAGCAGGAGACTGATCTGTATGCACTGCAGCAGCTAACGAGTGCTTCTTTTGTACTCTTGGATGCGTGTCTGCAGATGTTGGCAAATGAGCAAATTAGTGGAAAGGAGATGAGAGGGCCAAGCCAGCGATTTCGGAAAAAAGAAAGGGATTGTGAGGAAATGATAGCGGGGGAAAAACAGCAGCTGTCTGGGAGAACGTGACATGCTGTAATATAAAGTATCATTACACATGCTGCCAGTAATATCTGGCCTCAACCAGTGTTACTGCTTTTTCCCCCTCAGTTTCCTACCAAATGCCCCTATGTCTTTCCTCTCCCCTATTTATTTAATTTGAACCTATGGTTTTTTTCTTGGGCACCTGTATTATTCAAAGACTTGAAGTTTGATGGGATGCTTTCTTTCCAAGCTGTCAGTTTCTGTCAGTGAACCCTTGGCATTACCACAGCTTAACACGTTAAGTGAACAAAAGCGGGCTGTCAGATCGGCGGTATCATTTACTGCAACATATATCAGGCAGCAGAGGACAGGTTAAATAAAGAACCGACAGGGTTTGTGAGAGAGCATGTGCTGTGTGTGATTTGCGTGCACTACAAAGAAAACAGTCTTGAGGGAAACAGTCAAGCGTTGGCTATAGCGTGGCTGCTGCATTCCTCACTGGGGGAGCTGGTGACATGTCCTGTGAGCGGATTGAGTGTGAGACTTCCAGCCATTCCTCAGGTAACATCATCCTGAGCCTGGCTAGTCTTTGTTTATTTTGCGTGTGTCTAGCTATCTTCCGTCTGTCTCTGCCAGTGCACGAAAAGCAGGCCAAGTCAGATTTAGGGCCCCGATTATGTGCTTGATACATGCAAGGCCCCTTTAAAAGACAAAGGCTTTTTTTTTTTTAGTAAATGATCAAATGACCTGGTTACACGTGTCAGCGCCTCTTGCGTGAACTGTCAGAGTTTGCCAGCTTTACCAAACAACTTTGAATATTTCGACCTCATCCACCACCACTGCCTTCCAAGCCGACTGTGGTCAGGAAATGTCTCTCAGATGACAAATAACTGGGAAAAGTGGCCGTGTGGCTGGAATAGGAAACGTTGTTGAGCCTTGCACATTTCGGGTTCACTGAAATGTTTTGTCAGGTTTTGTGTGACACACAATGAGCTGCAGTGACATGGATGTGCCTGTGGTGTGGAAAGGGAATAAAGAACCCCAGTTTACCCTCTTTCCACCAGGAATGTGTCCCGCCAGACTTTGGGTTTCCGGTTGGGTTTGAATCTGGGAAAACAACAACGCACAAAGTTAAAAAAATTCATATGGCCTATCAACTCTCCATCAGTTACATCAGTAATATTATGGTTGATCATAGCGAGCTCAAGACCTTGTGGGTTCAAGGCAATAGTGTAAATGCTATTTGAGCATTAAATTGATTATCCTTGTTATTTATGTGGCCCTGGAAATGGAAATGTTTTTCTATTTTTCTTTAATAGTGCAGATATATCAGCAATAGCTGTTGCTTTGGTGCTTTTTTCATGCTGAGTAGAGGATATTGATTTTTGATTAATATTGGACACTGTTTGTACAGTGGGTTTGCTGTTCGCTGGGGAAACAAATTATTTAACTTGCAAACAGATTCTACTTCAGAAGAATAACCTCAGTGAATCCAAACCAAAGTCCTTCAGCCATGGAAAATCCACCACATTCCCCCCAACCCACTTTGTGCTCAGCTGGAGCAAAAGCAATTATTTTGGCTATGGAAATCTGCATTTTATAATGGCAAACGAATAGGACTGTTGCACATGTCATGCACCCGTGCAATTACTGTACATAATATCTATTACAGAATGGCTTAATGGATCCATACAGACCTATTGCCAGTCTTTTCCTGTTCCAACAGCTTAAGGATGGACTTTCCATCCATGTCTGGAGGGGTGTCAAGCCCAGCAATGTGGAGAATCGTGGGAGCAAGGTCTATGTTCAGCACCATATGAGGGTTTCTGAGGAAGTACATGCACATAAAGTTTAGTTTATCTTCTGAAATGCATACAGTGATGATCAATAACAAACCCAAGGATCAGGATACACACAGCACAGAAAATGTAATTTGCAAGCTTATAAACTCTTATTATGATTTTACTTGTAACTAAGACTTACACTGCCCCTTGCTCAATGTTGGGTCCTCTCAGAAAGAACGGCACACGGATGTCAAAGTCATAAGGCATTGACTTGCCCTTGACTAATCCAAACTGACCAATGTGGTAGCCATGGTCAGCTGTGTAGATGATGTAAGTGTTGTCCAGCTCTCCAGTTTCCTCCAGCATTTCAAACACCTAAGAAGTAAAATGAGTGAGGATAATAGGTTTAGAGAAAATGCCTTACAGGAACGAATATCAAAATCCTAAAAAAAAGTCCATTAATAATTACACTGACCTTCTGCACTGAGTCATCCACAGACATGAGTGTCTGCAGCCTTTTCCGATGGAGGAAGTTGGTGAATTCCATGTGGATGGGTCTCATGGGGCCTGTGTACTGCATGATCCAGTGTTTATCCATATTTGGGGCATAGTTGTAGCTGGGGGTGCTGGTAGGAGGACACAAAGGAGACGGGCATGTGAAAAAAAAGCTTGTAACTAGGATGAGAACATGCATGTATACTGTGTACCTGATGAAGTCTTATAGAAGTAAAAAAAACATCCATGGTGAGTTATCGGAGCACGTCACATCGATGAAGACCCTGTTTAAGATGCCATACTTTTC
The DNA here is from genome assembly GCF_027596085.1 of Anoplopoma fimbria. NCBI lineage: Eukaryota > Metazoa > Chordata > Actinopteri > Perciformes > Anoplopomatidae > Anoplopoma > Anoplopoma fimbria. Next base: position 21,261,233 of record NC_072469.1, read on the forward strand.
ACAAACTACTGCTCAGTAACAGGTGCCGCAATTGTCCACTGTGTTTGACACGCATCAATAGCTACTCTGTTTGTTGAAGGAAATGTCTAAATACTCGGCAGCCAGCACCTTAGCTGTTTTTCCACACCTCTCTTCGACCATCTCTCCCCTCACACAGAGACGAGAGTCTCCCTGCTCCACTGCGCTCTTGGCACAGACAAGTCATTTGAGGGTTGGCACTTGCTTGAGAAAGTAATAGGCCCTAAAGTCAAGTTTGCAACAAGTTCTGGACCAAAAGCTCAATAAGTCATGGTCATTTGAAATGGGGAATAACAAGAGTGGATAAAGAGCAAGAGGGAGGCAGAGGCAGAGGCAGTCTTGTTTGTGGAGACTTATAACTGAGAGAAGCTGTTCACCTGTCTGCGGTATTAGCTGTAAAGTAAAGGAGAGAGATAAATGGTAGACTTATGTATAAAGTTGACTTTCTGTCTGCAAGGTTTCTGCAGTTCAAAGCAAAATAATATATGAAGAATATACTGCAAGCATAATGTGGTTATCCCCAGAATTAAGTCATATTTGTAGTCTGCAGTGTTGGCATATAATGTGTCAATAACAAATATTTCTCCCTGAACTGTATAGATCCAGTTCAAACTACAAACAAGCAGGTTCTACCACTTAATAAGCAGCTGGACAAAGAATCAAGACTATGATACTTAATGAAGACCTGCTGGGAGCTGCTTTGCTCTGATTGAGTGAGCTGCCTTCTGCCCTCGTCTCCTCAGGCCTGCTTTGTGGGAAGGGTGAACTCTTCACCCACCTAGCAAGGCGGTCTAATAAGCCCCACAAAGAGACCTGTCTCTGGGCAATGGGCCACCAAGGTATGGGGCCCTGGGCACAAGGGGAACCAGGAATGCAGAGGTCAGTGGAACGAAGCCAGTCCATAGGGGAGGTCACACCTGCCACCTGTCACATAAACGTAGGTGGTTTTTTTTGTGGTATTAGCACTGGATTACAGCAGCCCAAGGCCCGCTGTACACCCCAGAATGCCTCCTGACCTTACAGAACCTAACATAGACACATCGCAACCAGAATAACTTCAATACACTCCCCGCTATAAAGAGACATGCCATTGAGAGACCGCATTTCATCTATAGTGTTTAAAATGAGTCAAGAGCTTGGCTTCCATCTAAGAGACAGGGTAAAAACACCTCCAGTGAGGAATGTTAATGACATTAACATCAAACCCTCGTCTGCTATTGTTGCTGTCAAAAGTACAGACGCCCATTTGATTTATGAGGCAGCTCCTCCTTTACTGCCACGCAGTCTCTTTCCAGCTCTATGCATTACAGGTTAGAGGTATATGGCATCTGCTGGAAAGACAGAAAGTGGCAGACCAGACAAACTTCATGTGACATCTTTCCATTAGTGGTCGACCTTACCAGGGACTTTTGTAGAGAATTACCAAAGCTCATTGAACCAATTCAAACTCAATTGGAACAGGTTCAAAACAAAATCCTATATATAAAAGGAATTTGCTCCACAACATCTGTCATTAAAAAAGGGTTTTTCAAATCTGTTATGGAAGTATGTAGTCAACAAACACCAAAACAAACACCCGCTCATACTGACTGTGCGTGCTGCCACAGTAACCTCGCCACATATTCAGCACACAATCACTGGGGCAACCCCTTTAGTCACCCCCGGGCCCCAGTTCCACCCCCTTCACCCAGAGGCTTGAGCTAAAAATAAATTAATAATGTCACAAAGGGTGTTCCAGAGCACACAATGCATTCCTCTCATCCCAAGAGCCGCGGGGAGAAACTAATGATTGATATGGACAGGATCAGGAAGTCCTTTGCGAATTTCACAGGAGGAGAGGGAAGGGTGGGGAGAGCGGTGAGGGATGGGAAAACGAGAGAAGACGGAGAGAGGGACAGACAGACGCAGAGATATAACAGATAGAGCCACTGTGAGGAAGAGCAAACAGACAGAGGAGAATGTTAAGTGGGTTTGAAAGTGAGAGGGAGGAAGTGGGGAGACAGTGAAAGCGCTGGTAAACAAATGGTTTTTTTTTTTAGCAGAAATGGCAGTCTTGGAACTTATATCTACTTCTCTACAACAACCCCTCCCCCCACCCAGAGGAGTAGAACATCCTGGGAGCCTTTTGGAGGACCCACCAAGAGATGGCAGGGCATGTTGCCATGGAAGGACCCACAGTATTGCAACACTGCCTCAACTCAGTAATGAGAGTTGTACGAGGCCAATGTGGGCTTGGCTTGGGCGCTGTGCTCTATAAAAAAAAAAAAAAAGCCATCCGTGTTCTTCATGGCATGTGCTCCAGCTATTCTCAGATGATAAATCATTTTGATGTCACGCTTGCCAAGTCGTCGTTCCTAGCAGCTTCTAAGAAACCTGGGACACTGGGGATCGAGGTGCACGAATACTGTAATAATGCTATATACACCTAATCATGAAAATTATAATTGGAGGTTAACAAGAAAAAAAAAATCCATAAAGCAACAGATGGAAACTGCCAGAATGTCTGCTTATATAATCTGTAAATATGGGCCCTGAACATTTATTTTTCATTATTTTACAGGGTTGAAAGTCCTATGTAGGAACCCTGATGAGTGCATGCGTGATAAAGTGAGTCTGAATGTAACTTACATGTGCTGCGAAGCATTCGGGAAATGCTCAGCATACTGTGGAGCCGAGTCTTCTGGGCCGTGAGGAGCAGCGTGACTGATGACCATCATCACAGGGCGGTGAGGGTACATGCGCTTAGATGTGCGGAAAAAGTTAGTGCTGTCGTTGGTGATCAAATCTGTGAAATAGTCCTGGAAAAGAGTGAATAAATAGGAATTTATTAGGTGATGCAGAGCTAAAAAATCCCATCTAGAGAAGAAGGCTAAAAGAGAAGGTGGAATAGGGAGGAAAAATGCAAAACAACACAAGCTTTGATAAAACTCGTTTGCAGTCCAATCACCTCGACATGTTGCTTTCCCTCGTCCAGTCATTTTCAGATAAATGGACAAGGGCCAGTGGGGATATGAACCGGGGCCATTGAATACACTACCAATTTGTCGAGTCAACAGCTGGCAGCTTGCCTGTGTGCGTAAATGTGAGTTTGTGCTTGAGTCTGTGCATGTGTATACAGTATATGGGCTGTTGCCTCATCAGTGAATCTTTGCACGATTGAATGTGACACCACTTGATGGTTAGAGGAGCCTGGCGCTCTCAAATGGTATGTTGTTATGACAGCTCCCATCCTCTACTCCTCTCTGGGCAAAGCATTCCCTTTCTCTTTTAGCTTCCTCCTCTCCTATTTAGCTTTATTTGACTCCCTGTGTTTTTGTGCTTCTTGTCACTGATTCAGTTTGGGAGATAATGGAACACACAAATAAGACACAATAACCTCAACCGTTTTAAGCCTGAAATGAGCTTGAGAGAAAAATGACTTGTATACAGGAGATGGGAAAAGCACAAAATCCCAGAGTGCTTTGTTTTTCAGACTTAGTGGCATTGGGCAGAGAGGAAAACTGAATGAATGAAACTGTAGCTTACTCTTAAGAGCTTAGACTTGTGATATTGTCACATCAAACAACCCACAGGTCTGACATATCGAAACCTTTATTCCATGCAGAATAAAAGGCGCTGGAGTATGTCTTTTTGAATGTACAGTAGGTCACACCCTGAACTAAAATCACAATATCATTTGCCAAGTTTCCAACAGATTAACCATTCTACCTGCAGTTTTGGCTGGCAGCAGTTGTTGTCTGGCACACCACATGCGGAAGGGAGTGCCAGGTTCAGAATGAAAGGGTAAAGGGTGATTTTCCTGAAATGTCAGAAGTGGGTTTGGCTGATTCATCCTGTCTCTATTAATAGGCTTTATAGCAGAACCAGCTTTAATGGCCTGGCGGTTGCACATGCCCATGGAGGCTGGTGATTGCGTGCATATGGCGAATCATTGACATACTTGTTTTCTATGTGTTGCCAGCTCCCCATAACATGAGCCAATGCATCTAAAGGCTCTGGTAAGTCAGAAGGAAGCAAAAGTGTCATGGGGAATGACTGGCCAACAGGAGGTGAAGAGTATCACTTTTCCCAGAACCTTTTGGAGATGATTAGTACCAAGTGTCACATAATACAAACCCATTCACACATGGTTTAATTTCCCCAATGACATTCAACCATTAAAATTGATACTTTAAGTTGAATAGCAACCTACATGGTTTGACTGTCAATGCAGCAGAGAGTCGAGGCTTTGAATTCTTGTTCATTAGGAGTGACACCAACATATCACATCTGGCTTGAAATTGTGTAACTTTGTGTCTTTATGAAAATCGTCTTCTGTTATGCAATTTGAAGAAAAAAACTATATGAATCATATTCTTCAACTAAATGTCACGCAGATCTTCGACAAAGGCCTTAACCTCAATGGACTCATCCTCCTACAGATGGAAAATCAAAAAGGGACCTCATTGAATTTAATCACTGGGCAAGTTCCTCATCTAATCACAATTACTTGGTTTGCCAGCTTCACTCTGTGTGGAATACCATGAACTTCTCACCCTGTGTGAATCTAAACAGGACCTGTGGTTGTCCAAGTAGTAGCAGGTTCATGGCTTTTGACAGTAAATAGCAAATAGTGTGTCCATTTGGTTTTAAACCACAAACTGCTGACCAAGCCCATGTCATGTAAACACCTTGGCCTCAGCTTGTGGGTAACTTTACACCTCAGTCCAAGTTGGCAGAGGAATAGCAATCCAAACATTTGTTTGCCCATCTTTTGGGCAGGCCATCTTGAAACTTGACATGTGTCCAAACCATAAACCCTCCACATGGATTCTTCATGTAACCAGGACTACGCTACCTAGGAAGATACTGGCATGGAGCTGCGAAAACAAACTGACAGCTCTTACAAAAACATTTGGGGATGATTGATGGCCGATGCCATCCAGAGCTCCAAAAAGAGATTGTAACCACAGTGTTCATTTCCAGAGTCTGACAGTTGTAAAATAAAGTTTTCCCTCTTTTTTATTGTGGTTTTATAGCACCAAATTATTCTGTAAAATAAAAGGAAAAGGCAGACAGACAGAAAGAGAGACAAAAACAAATGCAGGGTGGTATTTATCACAGGGTTCACATAAATATGCTGTTTAAATGTTGAGGTAAGGTGCTTCATAATAAAGGGATGCTGTATAAAGAGGAGACTCCAGCTCAAGTCATTCCCTTTAATTCTTGAATGAAAATTCCTGCCAGCCTAGATCACAACGCTGTGATAAGTGAAGTGCTTCACTGTCTGTGTTTATAAATGGAGTGGAACCTGCAATTTGTCAGGCGAAGTCTTTATATATCGTGCCATAAAGGGAAAATAAATGAGTGATTGAGTTAAGGGTCCCTGTTTTTAGAAGTTATAGGAACACATACCTTGGCATACTCGGCACCATGTTTCTCCTTGTAACCATTCCGACAGACAGTGTAATTATAGAAGCGGGAATTTTTGATCAATCCAACCCATTCGCGCCACCCAGGTGGGATGTAGGAGCCGTTGTACTCATTGAGGTACTTGCCGAAGAAGCCTGCAGAGGAGAAGGAAAGATAGAGGAAGGTTTCTTTTAAAACCAAGTCTTAGGCCATAAATAATGTTTTCATTGTTCACCTATGCCTGTACCTGTGTAAATTCTGACTGACTTTATCTGTGTGTGTATGTGACGCATAACTTATTTGCTTGTCTCCTTTTTTTCCTGGCTTCACTGAACAGCATTCTCGGATAGGCTGGGCAGGGAGCCAGCCCGTCCTAGAGAAGGCTAATTGCAGACTAACGCATCAGCTCTAAAACCGCAGGCCGTGCTGCAGCCCACAGGACCCCACTGAGCTGCCCAGTCCAACGCCTGCCCGTCACTGACACAGACACTGTCTGATGAGAGATGACAGCGACCTGGCACGCTCACCTTGTTTGCATTTCTCACAGCGGAGAGCCAGGCAGAGCAGTGGAGCCTAGCTTACTGTAAAAATGTTCACTGACTAACACGTTGAATAAAGAATGCCTAAGAAGGACATTCGAGCTGGTGGTGATTGACAGTATATTGGCAAAAAACTGAGATGGTCATGGTTCCCAATAAGAATCTTAGAAATGCCACTTTTCCATATTAATTAATGGGAAAACATCACAAGCACTGAATTAAAAGGTCTTTGGTGGACATACAGCAGGCCCTTAATGCTGATCATTGTGTATAGATAGGTTTCAATGTATGCAAGTGCATGTCATTGTTCACCAACCTGTCCTGTAGCCGGTGTTGTTGAGGTAGACGGCGAACGAGCGTGGCTCGTGCTGAGCTTGCCAGGAAGGGGAGGAGCAGTTCTCATTGTTGGTGTAGGTGTTGTGGTTGTGGACGTACTTGCCCGTCAACATGGAGGAACGTGACGGGCAGCACATGGGTGTGGAGACGAAGGCATTGGTGAAAGATGTACCTCCATCTTCCATGAACTTACGGGTTTTATTCATTACCTGGAGAGAACCTGGAGGACAATATATGGAGGTCAGTGCTGAATCATTGACTTAATTGTGTTACATGCATTGTTAATACTAAGATAAAAGCAGCTTGTGCCAAAACACACAATGACAAATGTAATTATTTTTGTAAAATGACAATCACTTGTGTTTATAACATGGTTCAGTCCAATTAGATCACCTGATGTTTTCTGACTGAATTCATTGAGTGGCAAATTATTAGTATTCAGCAGTTAATAGGCCAGATGGCCATTCTGCTCTGGCTTATGGCCTCTATTTAATATTTCATGTGAAGAAAGACCACATACATCCTGATGCAAAGGCCCACAAAGACAAAGAAATTGATTAAGGCAGCATAGCAACGGTACAAAAAAGTAGTTTTTTAAGTAGGGCAATAATACGGCCAAAATACATGAAAAGTGAATAGGGCCCACAGAATTCCAGGAAGAGCAGAAAGTGTGCCAATCTTACCCAACTCTACATCCTGGTCGTCAGTCATGATGAGGATAATGTTGGGCCGGATGTTTCTGCGGTCTCTCTGGATGCGACCCCTCAGGCCCTGAGCCCTGGTGGTGGTGAAGGCCCAGCTGCCTGGAGCCCAGTCCAGAGACAGCAGGGCCAACCAAGCCAGCCACTGCATCAGCATGGTTCCCGAGACAACAAGAAACAGGGTGGGCAGAGGGGAGGATTAATGGAGAAATGAAGGGAGGGAGAAGAGGTTCAGCCAGGCCACTCACTTACACCCGTGCAGCTCTCGCAGCCGTGGTTTACTATGGAGAGACAGAAGGAGAAAAACACATGGAGACATTACAACAAGGAAAACAGAGAAATAATGTTGGGGATTTTAAAGAAAGCAGAAAAGCAAACTGCATTTTATTCTCAGAGAGACAGTCAGTGAAAAGCCTAGAATCCCTCTAGGAACATTTAAGAATATTTACTTCTGAGAGATTGTGTTCATCTGCTCACAAATCATACTGAAACACAACAGTTTATCCATAAACAGAGAAGCCAAAAAATATTCTTTGGTGCTTAAGCCCTTGATGGTCCACCAAGGAAAACTTTCCCAACAGTTCCAACAAAAGTTGCGTGCTGACTGAAACCCCATCAATACCCTCCCCTGTAAACAAAATCCCTCAACATCAACTCTACTGACCTTAACTGACAAATAAAAAAACACAATCACAGAATATGCACGCTAAGCTCTAGCAACACAGATCTCACCTCAGAGAATCCCATAAATCTCATTTTGTTTGGCCTTTTCTCATTTTATCCAAGTTCCTTTTCTTGTGTTTTTTCACTCTCTCCTTCTGTGTCAGATAACACACACTCACACATGGAAACTCTCTATCTCTACTGGAGAGCTGTTGTTCAGCTAACTGTGTTGAGACCGCGCCATTGGTTGCCTGCGCTCAAACACCCACTGCCAATCTCCTGTGTCGGCCAATCATGGCCCACCTTCCACCTGTCACTCAAAAGTCACCCCCTGGTGAGTCAAGCGTGACTGAGGGCCTGTGGGGAGGATGGGACCACACTAGGGGGGAGGGGGTTAGGGGGCACGGGAGGTGGAGAGAAGGTTCCGCTACATTAACCCCAATGCCAGTGTCACCAATCACAGATTACCACTGAGTCATCGTAGCACTTTGCAGCCTCTTACTCACTTATAATTGCATGGTTGGTCATAAAAAAAGTCTGTATATCTTCTGCTTAAATGCCACGGACCAGCGTCAAACGTATAATAGCACTAAGCCTGAGTTCTTACCCAACATCAGAAGCAGGTAGATATTATACAGCGTATTATGCAATCACTAAAAGAGACATCCGCTTATTTAAATAAATTTCAATCATTGATCAATAAATCCAACATATCATTACAAGATTGATTGCCCAGGTGATACTAACAAAAATTTAAGGTCATTCAAATTAGCGGGCAATTTTTAGTAACAATAATGTATGTGAAAGAATGGCTTGTGAGTGTGGGATGAGCCATTACGCTGTAACAAGAAGTAACATCATTGCCTGTGAAAAAGAGCCTTATGGATGGCAATCCCACTGAGTGGCACCATATTGTTCCCTTAATGGCCTGAAAACAAACAGCAGGTCTATGACACCTGAGCCTGGTCAAACCCCCAACTGAGAACATTTTAAAGGGTGAAATGCTAATTATTTTTGTCATCAATGCATCATGTTGACATGTGGCTTTAGTCCTTTCACAAATGCACAGAAAATGCATATCCCCCCAAAAAAAAACTAATTCCGCAAACGCTTGCCAAACAGATGGCCCTACATAAGATAACACAGCTACAAATTGTCTTCTCTTACAAACGCATCAAATGAGTCAAAAGGTGCATCGTGTGTATCCGTTTTTCCACTAGTCTGATGTTGCGTGTGATAAACATGGCTTCAGACGGAGCTCTAAGAGCACTCTGCTCTGTCCTGCGTTTCAGACGAGCAGTGTCCGGGCCAGCCAGCCCAGTCATCGTGACAGCCCTGTGCAAACATTGGCGCCGTTTGGACAAACACCCCTCCAGCACAGGGTGGCAGAGTGCACAGAACCTCACAGTGAATTACACACACACACACACACACACACACACACACACACACACACACACACACACACACACACACACACACACACACACACACACACACACACACACACACACACACAAACACAAACTACTGTACAAACACATGGTGACATGCAGAAACTCAGAAGACACTCACGCACAAGGCTCTTTCCCACAAAAACACATTTGCCTGCTGTGAGGGTCCAAGTCCTCCTACATAGATGTGAAAGCTTCCCAGAAACAATAGATGTAGCCCAACTCTAGACAAAACTCAAGCCTCTATTTCTGTCAAGCTTTTGAAAACCTGAAATCATCTCTCAAACCAGTCAGCCAAACTAGTGTAATGTTAGCGCCCAGCGCAAATTCAATTTTACATGCCAATGGTTCCCAGCAATAGCCTCTTCATGGGACTCAGAGAAGTAAGACTACAGACAAGAAGGCTCATTGTGGAATCTGATACGAACCTTGTGGTGCTGATGTGGTTAGCTATAGCGATATCAATAGCTACACTGTCTGAAGCGACTGAGATGGCAGGGCAAATAAAGTGCCAGACATGACGACCAATGGGATGCGGGCCGAAAGTTACGCATGCAAAACGACACTGCTGCTGCAACTAACAAGCGCAGACCTCCCCTTGTCCTTTGGGCTACCTTCTCATCCTAACTCAATTTCATCTGATCCACTTTCCTCACTAGGGCATCTGAAGTTCACTTATGACCATAAGGATTTCTTGCGGCTTAATGTCTGCCAAATGTACCCCTGGAACATTTGAGAACTGATCAACCCAAAGTCACCCCTAATCAAAGGATACACAACTATTATTTATTAATGTGGCTTTCCCAGTAACCTGACTTTTACATGCTAATATGACAAATGGAACTTTAAGCTGCCGCAGGAAAATGACCAGCTAAGGGACAAGACCAGTGTGCAGAGATTAGCGGCTGTTGTTTGTGGACCAGCTGTAGATTGATGACAGTTGGCTGGCTGTATTAAGACTTATGGCGCATGTAGGAAGTTTCCCTTTCACATGGAGGGAGATAAGGAAAGTGACATTACTCACAATTACAATCAATCACACTTTTTCCGTATACCTTTTTCTAAATTTTTTGCACTCCAAAAAAGTTTTTGCTATAAATCAAGGAAGAAAAATAAACTGCATAAAGCGCTATCAATGGTAAGTTTTCAATATATTCCATTAATAAGTCTACTTCTGCTACCGACATGAAAGTCTAGAGTACATAAATCACCCATATTGGACAGTTTAAAAACTCATTAATGGTTATGCATAAGATTAACTGTATTAGATCAGTGTGTTCAAACACAGTCACTTGTTAGTGTTTTGTACACAAGCTTATATAAGTGTTATCCTGAGTTCGTGCCTAAAGGGACACTTAGGGATGAAAGGCAGCAGGGCATCTAGCTCTAAACATTGCTGGATGTATTCAAGCCAAAGAGGCAGCTCAAATACTGTAAATACAAGCAACAATATGAGTAAATATGATTAAATCTGAAAGTTATTATGTAGCTGGCTTCTGAACCTCTCCTCTGTTAGTGCCACTGCTTCTTACTTGCCTCCAACATCTCAGTTTAAATGCATGTTGCCAATTTATTGAACCCCTTGAGAACCTTCTTTGAGGATTGAGTTTCATGTCATTTTCAAAAACCCTTCATTTTGAATGAGTCATTTATTTATGTCATCTAATGTGATATAAGTAGAACAGGCTTCTTCTTTACATCTGTAGAACAGACAACAGGTCTTTATTCCTGGACGGAGTCAGAGGACTAGGGAGCACATTGTTTCTCCTTCCTCATTGTTTTGGAGGATTAGCGCTAATGACCCTTTAAATGAGCCTTTACTGTACTATGGTTAAGCCGGGGGAGGAATATTGGGAAGGGATGGGAGGAACGTAAAATGCCCAGGGGTTCAAAGGACTGGAACAAAAAGGCCACTATGGAGTTCTCAGACAAACAGCTGCCAGATACATAAAAGATGTGCAATTTTCAGATTAATGGCCATCAACACTAGGGACTTTGAGCACACCTCAACACCCTACCAATCTCTACGTTCATGACAGAAAAGTTTTTTTTTCCCTACTCTGCTTGCAGAAAACATCTCTTTCACTTACTCTCCTTTGGCACAGGCAGCATTGCTCACTGATTTGGTATGGCTGCACGGACAGCTGTGCTTTGTGCACCGAGTAAAGCTGAACATAATAGAGTTGCTGCTTGTGTAACCATCCAGGGCAGTACTATTTGGCTGGTTGGCAGTCGTGCCCTCCAGTTAGGGCCTCAAACCGCACACCCTGCTGCACCCTGACCCTCCTCTGACCCAAGTGGTAATATGGCTTTGATGGTGGCTTGTTTAACCTAACCTCAGCAACCTGAGGCTACCCACACACAGGGGTTAAGAGGGGAAACTCTGAGGGAAGAGAAAGTTGACTGGAGGGGGCTCGGTGCAGAGGTATGAAGGTAACAAAAGTCTTGTAAAAGCCTGGTTGTGATTGGCCTGCATTTTCTTTTCAGCAGTGGCAAACAGGCTGCATCTGGCTTAGGTTCTGTTCAGTGAGCAGTGGCAGTCTATGTATTTATCAGCTGTCACTGAGAAACAGCAGACGCACTGAGAAGACACATAAGGGAATTCTTCTGGAAGAAAACACACTGATTGACAGCAATGAATCCATGTATCTCTTAAAGCAGTGTATTTGTCAACTAATGTGTGTCTGCCCTCTGACTTTAAGTCGTATTAAAGTTAACATGCAGAGGTGAAACAAGATGCAAGTCAAAGCCAAACCAGATGCCCCGCCCCACTAAAGTAAATCAGTCATTCATAAAAGGGCCTAACTACGAAGGACAATGGCCATTTCAAAGCACCTCAAATCCCCTCTTATTCCTGTCCATTCTCTCTCCAGCTCCCGCTCTATTTGCCCAGTCCATCTCTAAGGCAGCCAAGTCACAGAGGAACAATGACAAAGAGAGGGGAATTAAAGTCTGACGGCATAGTTTGAATTCTGTAGCCTGTACTCAAACTGTGACTCCATGACTAGCAATGATGGCAAAGGCCTTTCTTTACACAGTTACGACTTTGAACAGGAACTCCAATCAAACGTCTGCCATGACAGAACTGTATAAAGTGGGAAATAGAAATTACAGAGAGTAGAGAGAAATCATACATAAAATAAAGCAGTAGAGATAGAAATGGACAATATTAGACTCCTGATTTTTGCTTCAGACCAGTGACATTTTGGAGTGCTGGCTGATTGCTCCCTCTCCATTTCAGAGGGGAAAAAATAATTATTGCGAGGCCTTAGATTAAGGTTTGTCCAAATATTTCTGTAATCCGAGGGAATTCGGCTGGTCTGCTGCCACGAGGACTGACGCGGGCCTTTTACACTGAGGAGGGCCTGTGTCGGGGCTCGCTGTGCCCGGCAAGCCAAGGCAGCACATTGTACCAACCAAGACCCGCCTGTTTGCCACACTGAGCTGACTGAAGGAGACCTCTGTGCCGGTGCACTCACTTGGCTGTGGGTATGTACTGGGAAAATGCTCAGACCTTGGTGTTTTCAGACTCTTAACTCCGCAGATTTATTTTTTTGACCAAAAAGCCCAAATTAGTGTAGGATCTATGACAAAATTCCAGTGAGAAAACCAAGCGCAAGGCAGTGAGGAGAGATCACTGGCTCTTTGTTCCAACATGTTTATGGCTTCACAACTCTTAACCTTGACAGGCACATTCAGACTCTTTGTTACGTCCGTGTAACAGCTACAAAACGTCAGATGTTAGAGCTAGAAATGATTCGCATCTACTGGTATGCGGCGTGTTTGGGGTACAAGGCAGGCCACTTTAATGAGGAAGAATGGCCTCAATTCAGTGAAATGTGAACCTGGAGTGAGTGCGTTCACGGCTATTAGTTGAACCCCTCATGTTTCTTTCGGACCTGGTAAGAGACCCTTTGTAGTGCCAAGGCTGCCAGGCCACCCCATCAATATTATGGATGCATCTTAATGTATAATTAAACGAATCCTGGTCCAAAAGACTTCAAAGTGGGAATGGCTTGCGGGCCACCAGGTGGTCTGTCGGAAATCATGAGGAGGTTTAGAGAACCCTAAGAGGGAAATGATTAAAATACGCACAAGGAAATGGGGAATACTGCCTGTATTTATTTATGTGTGTGCATGTGTTGTGTGTGTTCCTGCTCTGAAGGTGGTGTGTATATACATAGTGTTTATATCCTTAACTATGGACACCAAGTCTGAGGTCTGTATATCTAAGTAAAAGGCCTCATGCTGGTAACACTGACAAATGGGCCTCAGGGTGCTTTCACACCTGTGGGTCGGTTCGTTTGGTCCGGACCGAGGAAAAAAGAAAATGTTCCCGTTTTTTTCTGGTCTGTTACCACTGATATTGCCTTTTTATAAACAAACCAAGAGCAGTAAACATGAAGTTATACAGACTGAGAGGAAACTCAAAGGTAAATGCATAATCAGGACCCAAATCAAATTCTGGTGACTGACAGAAGTTTATAAAGCACTTTAATGTTGCTGGTTTGTAATTTTATTCTCTTTGGCGTCACAAAGCCCAAACGAAAAAATAAGTTGGATACAAGCACAGCAGTTTTAACAGCTTCTGACCTTTTTAATCAGGGAAATTACCATGCTGGCATTCATACATGTTGATTTGCATAAAAAGGTTATAGCCTCAAATATTGGATCGCTTCTCGAACAGACCTCACAAACAGCAGATTGATTTCAGAAGTTAACTCAATTTCAAATTTGAAACAGCAGGTTTACTATTCAAGAGGGTGAGGAAATAGGTGAGAGAAAAAGAGAGTGAAGGATTAGGGAGAGATTGAACAAAGGGAAACCACTCTGATTGTGATTCCATGTTTTCATATCACACTATAAATCAGAGGATCAGCAGCCACAGTTATACGATATGAGTCTCAAGCAAGCGCTTTCTTGTAAAATCTATTCTAAGCCATGAATGGAAACCATTAGCGATAGACGACCTCAGATGAATAAATTACAGCGCATTTATATTCCTCCAGCCACTTTCTTGTCAAAACCCACGCTCCCATCAGAAACACTCTATCAAGAAGCGAGCGCTGCAGAGAAAGTCGGAGCGAGAGGGAGTAGACTGTACTGCTCACTCACGGGTGGCTTTCTTGTCTCCTTGACTCGTCAACTGTACCCCAGATAAATTATTCCTTCTACCACAAAAGAGAGCTATGGCAAATTGCTTTAATGGGTTTCCACTGAGATAATTGTCAAGAATAAAGAGATTGACTTATTTTCCATGAAATCAGCAGCATGGTGGCAGAGAGAAAGAGGGAGAAAGAGAGAGCAAATTCAAGTATGAAGGAATTTTTTTCGGTTAAAGCTCAGCAGTTTACCAAGTTCAATAGCCCTGTAATGTTCTCTAACTACTGAGTCGAGTGTGACTTGAATATATCGAGAAAAGTGACAAGGAAAATAAGACCTGCGTTGTTGAGTGTGAATACTAATAGTACTGAAATAGTGTTTATGTCAATAGGAAGACATGGGCTTTGCTTTCTTTATGCACTGATTACTAATCAATGAATGAAAATAAAGTTATTTTTACTCATTATACAGACTGAAGAAAGTTATGTCCGTGTCAATACAATAAGAGCTGTCCTTTAGCAACAACAAAAAAGGGTGCGGTTAAAGGTAAACAGAATATACTGGGTCAAACTGAACAAGCACTGTGCTTGTGGGAAAAGTAAGAGACATCACATTTATGACATCACGACAAACTCCTGAAGAAAAAAACAAGTTCAGCAGCTGCTTTGTCTATGGAGATGATCAATGACATGTATCAAATTCAACCAATAATCACATACCCAATTATAAGTCCACTCATCATCTAGCTGCTTAGAAAAGTTAGCTACAAGTTAACAATAGCTAAAATGATGATTTACAAATAATATAAAATTATTCTCGGATGATATGCTTGCTACAAAGAGCAGACAGACCCGGTAGCCAGTGATTTCTCTTTCTATTTATTGGGCAGTAGCCAAGTGATAAGCTCAATATCACACACACAGTGCTATCTGCTGACAGGTAGAGCTAGCATATACTGATGTAAGTGAGTGATATATGAACACGCATTTAGCATTTAACAAGTACCCCTAAATATGAGAGTAAAAAAAACAAATAAATTCTAAGTGGCAATCAATAAAAAGAGAGAGCGAGAGAGAAGAGGGAGATTCCTCGGGGTGAGGTGGCAGCAGCTCAGTCAGCAAACCCCAGTTAAGTGTAGGGCTGCTGCTGGCGCATGAAACTAAACACCCCTAAAATGTGGAACATGTGTAGGCATATTCTCTGGGAACGGTAGACAAACATAGACCATGAGAACCAGCCTGCGTGACCCTGAATGCCATAAACAAACTGCTCCACGGCTGTGACACACCAACATGATACCACTCATAAAAGACGCATTCGTCTGATTGCACCTGTGCCTGTTCAGCACTCCCCTCTGTGTGTGTGTGTGTGTGTGTGTGTGTGTGTGTGTGTGTGTGTGTGTGTGTGTGTGTGTGTGTGTGTGTGTGTGTGTGTGTGTGTGTTTGGATGTCATGTACTCTGAGTGTGTGCGAACTAGTCATTCACTAAAACAGCCAGAGTAAGAATCAGTCAGACTTGAACACAGACAGACACGTAACCTGTAATTTGTTCACAGGGGAGCTCTCCTTTCCATTGCCTCTGGCTCAGTGTGTGGCTTTCCAAAGCATGCAGTAACGTCATTTGTAACTTAATTAACTTTATCCTGCACGGCAAAAATTCCAGATTGCAAAATATCTAAAGCACAGTATCTACTGAGCAACCAGTTTGCTTACAAAGCATAAAACAGGAGGCTTACCACTGCAAACGCTTTCATTCCTTTACATTTGAGCTGGAAAGTTGAAGGAATGCAGTCAATGCATCATCCAAACATGTTCAAGAGATACCAGGAAAACTCAGCTGAACTTGCCGGAGGCCATTCAAGGAGAGCAAAGCGAAGATAATGCGTGTCATGCAATGCTGGACCTTGTCAGTATAAACAAAGTTGCTCAACCTTGAATACTACAACTGTTCAAATATCCAACATTTCTGCATCCACATGGCAAAGTCGGGCTGTTGGAGTAAGGGCAAACAGGACCGGAGGCTACCAGTAGCACATGGTCAAGTCCACACATAAGAGTGTTTTTGCATGCACACACACACACACGCACACACGCACACACGCACACACGGGCAGCCAGGAGGGGAGTGCTGGCAGAGGCTGAATGTGTTTGCCCGCTCCAGGGGAGAAGGGGAAGAAAGGGAGCAGAAGAGCTGAAACAAACGCATGCTGGCTTCTATTAGTCGAGCTGTAGAGCGGGATGGAGGGGTGAGGAAATGTATTCATTCCTTCTGCTCCCCCACCACCCCCACCCCCATCCATTCCCATCCCTCCAACCCTCCCACCCCATTATCTCCATTCTGGAAAAGCGGCGGATGAAAGGGGACAACCCCCCAGTGGCAGCACTTCGCCCTCCAAACTTACGCCGACGCGTTCTGACGGCTGCTTAATTGTACGTGATACAGGCAGGGCCCTTTCTCTTTCAAATCTAAAACAGATTGCTTCTCCCTGGGGAAGGGGATTATTGGACAAGAGAGATGACAAAGCAGGGACAGTGCAGCCCTCTGGGGGGGCGGAGGACGGAGGGGGTAAGCTAGTGGATAGTGTGTGTGTATATGTGTGTGTGCGTACATGTTTTTCTATTTTTCTTCTTTGTACATGCCTGTGTCACAAGAAGATTACGTTTGTGTCCATGTGTTTCTAATGCGTGCACGTGTGAGTGACAACCAAGAACGTGTGCCCAAGATCCAGCCTCTGATCACAACAACATCATCGGATCTTTCTGTCCACTTTCGAACCACCACTTTCTTCCCCCCTCTTTTTATCACATGTTCACACCTCCCTTTCTCTTATCTTGGCCTCTTCTACTTCATCCCTCTTCCCCCTCTCTGTGTCTCTCTTGACACAGCTTTCTCTTTTCTCCATCTAAAGCCCATGCTGCATCTGTGTGCACTGACATTTGAACAAAAGCAGCTCCGGACATCACAGAAAGAGCATTGAAATCCTCTTTTCTTTCACTCGCCCGCTCAAACAGCGCATTAATGAATAAGGTCTAACGCCAATCTCAAAATCTCAAAACTACAAGGACCTGGTCAGGGGTCAGTCCTGGCTGTTGCATAGCTGAACCATCTATTGAGATCTTGTTTTTCCATACAAACCACATCTCTTTCAAACTAGTCATCAGGGCAGAGGTTTAAGACAATGAGAAAGGGAACAATGCCAGACAAAAAAAAAAAAAAGGTAAAGCATCAAATGCGCGTCTGGTTTACTGCTCTCCTGAACGTGTGCAAGCACTAGATCGAAAGTTGGAGGGTTAGGCATTCCTACCAATGATGCACTGAATGTGGTGTTTGCATGCCCTGACCTTTCCCGCCCAAATGAGAGGCTGAACAAACACTTGGGGGTGCTATTATGAGCCCTTAAATACCCTCAAATAGATCCATGCAGTGCATCTGTGTAGGCATCTCAGTATGTACATGGCATATTTCCCTGGAGATTTGTCCTCAACAGTCAAGGACACGTCTCGTGTAAAAGGCTATGTGTTAGCGCATGGAAACTCCATGGAAATGTTTGATCAGTGAGGACAACAAAGGAACTGGGAAAGTGTCTGACTCATCTAAAGATAGCCCTTCTAGATCCCACATAAATAAAAGAAATGCCAAATGCTCACTGTTCAAATACTGGTCATTTGCAGTGATAGGACTGTGCAATCTACTCCAGCGCTACTATGCAATCAGGCCAGTATGAGGAACACTATCATTAAGCTGAAGAGATAAACAAGTGCCGGAGGAGAGGGTGGTTTAGGAAATCTTTTCTTAACATACTTGCACACAAGGGAACACACACAAAGTATAGTTATATAGCACATTTTTTTATGTTTTTTCTAACATTCTAGTTTTCCAATGCAAAGATGTTGAATAATTCAGTAAGTTAATTTTTAGATCGTCAGCCAGTTTAAATGATTAGGTGCTATTCGGTCATAAAGCAAATCCAGTTCTTTCTCCATTTTACTAAAAAGTCCTTTTTTACCGGCCCCTTCCTATTCTTACTGGAGAACAGAAAGTCATCTGCAAGGCTTTCAATTTTACTGCACACCAGAGAACCTTGTAATGATAGAATTCATAAATGTGACTTCTGTCATTGAAGGGTGAGGTTATGAAATTAAAATGCAGTGTGAGGATAGTCTGGCTCTGCAATGCTAAAATTATAGTTCTAATCTGGAGTTAATGAGAAAGAAACAATGGAAAGGTTAAATACTTCGATTCAGTACATTTATTTCAAAATAAACGCATATATATTTATTTTCCTTTTAATTTCTTACAATATTTATTCTGCCATGAATGCCTTTGAGCTTGTTCATCAGTCGGCACATATGAAGTCATGCAAGATGTCTGGGAAAGCTCTGATTCATTGTGGCTGGCATTTACAGGACACACACAGACACACACACACACACACACACTTTTGGTCCTGTTTGTACAAATAATGAAAATCACAGATACTACCTCTTCCTCACACTCAGTCACTCACCATACCTATCAGAAAAAATGAATTACTTAACTTATTGCTCACACACACACACACACACACACACACACACACACACACACACACACACACACACACACACACACACACACACACACACACACACACACACACACACACACACACACACACCACAGTAAATTCGAGTGATGGCAGAGCCGCTACTAGAACAACGTTTGTCTTGGCAAGTGGCTACCCCCCAGAACCTAATTATTTGCAGCAGCTGCTGCTCTTGTTTGTAGCACAGTGAAGCCAAACTGTTTAAAGGATCTCCCTTCCCTTCTGAGCTGGCAGTCAGTGCTGCCTTTTAAAACGCCTCAAAGCTGCTTTGCTACGCTCTGGGTAGAGAAATCAGAAATGGAATCTAAACGCTTCCAGGTGAAACTGAAATGACGGGAAGATCTATGGATCAGTCTCGTCAATACTGAAAGATTGAAGTTAGGCTTCTTCATATTTCTCTGGCTTTTCATTCAGTAACACATATTGGCAGTGGAGATGTAATGAAATATAAGCCAGTCAGTTACATTTACCCCAATTGTGCCTGGCAGAAGTGGTCGTCTTTGAACAGGACCACAGCATCATTTAGCCATTTAGGAACACTAGTATGAGTTCTCAAGTTTTTGTGGACTGGTTGAGAAGTTAAACATATTTATTCAACACGCAATAAAAAAATAAAGAGTCCCAAGTCACTGACTTGTTCCCTAAAATAGAGGAAGTGTAATAACATTTAATTCCAACCTTACCAGAAGCAAAATAGATGATGATTTTAAGACAAGTAAAAAAAAGTTAAACTAGCATTTAGATTTTTTAACTTTCAGATGCAATTTTTTGTGGAAGTGTAATTTCTGTCTCATTAATACAGAAAAACATATCCATGAGTCAAACTCGATATTTCTTATGAAAGTTCTATCTGTGTCTAAAACAAAAAAGACAATCAATTTACCATTCGACTTCTCTCAAAAATCTTTCATGTGTTTATTGGTCATACAGCCAAAATTTTGAACGCACGTCTCCCCAGGACTTAAAGCAACAGTCATCACAACCTATTGGTGGTTGTGTTAAATACTTCAAGTAACAAACAGGAAGTGTAGCACTAGACCGGTTCACCAAAGTAAACACAAACTCACACAACAGCAGCTTTCACCTATACAACCTCCTCTCCTCTCAGCCCGGCTGCTGTCCACGCAGCCTTTCACAGCTGCACAATCTCCATTTGCAAACACCTAACACACACTCACACACTCTCACACACACACATAGTGCCTGAAGCTAGGTATGAATACTATCCATCATATTCCCACTACACTCGCAAGCGTCGCTTCTCACTTGACTTGAGTTAAATAGCTGTAGTGAGGTGTACATTCTGAGTCTCTGGCTCTCTGCTTCGCTCTGACAGTTTGTCCAGAAAGCTCTCTTCAGCAGCTCATCCATTAAGCGTATACTGACACGTTATGCCAGAAGTGCACTCTGAATAAGATTTATGATAAAACTTCTCAGGGCTGAAGTGAGGGAATGGTAAATGCCACACTGAGTTTTGGGAATGTCAAATGTCCTATTATCAGACCTGACAGAGTGAATAAGGAAACAATTTATCTTCACTAAAGATTTTAGGATAAAAAAATGAAATACACATATTTTAATCATCCTTGTCCATAATATAATGTATAGGGTTAGTAGTTTCCCTTCACTTTCAAACATCCTGCATTCAGAAAACTAGACATTAACAGATGGGTGCTTATGATTGAGGGGAAAAATGACATTAATGGAATGTGCTGCCTTCTAATCCCTTGAGACGGAGGAATTTGCGACGAAGGGAATTCCTGTCATTCAGAGGGGAAAACTATGAAGACCAGCACACAGAGCTGCTGTACAGGCAACACAGACTCACTCCACTTGTAGACTGTATGCTGCAGAAGAAATGCACTGCCATCTGAACAAACTAACAGGCACAGACCCTGTAAAAGTAGTGGAAAATACAAAATAGACAAAAAACAGTGAAATAAAATGTTGTAAAGTACCTGAAAGGCAGGAGAGCAGGGTGCTGGTCAAGTGAGAGCAAAGGCAAGGATTCCTCTCTTGAGTTTTTCTTCTCCTGTTTCTTCACCGGGTCTCCCCTCGCTCATAGAGGGGTTTGTGTCTTGGGTTGCAGAGTAGAGGGGACCACACAGCTCCTGGAAGACAACCTCTCTCCTCTAATCCTCTCTCCGATGTGATGACACTCTCTAACCTCGACCATCTGTTGAAACACGTCCCAGAGCAGTCAGCACCACACTGTGTCAAGAACCCTGCTCTCCTGCCCAATCACAGACCGGCTGCTGGGTGGCTCCTTGCTGCCAGGAGGCAGGGACAAGGACACAGCTCAGCGCTTAGGGAGACACACACACACACACACACACACACACACACACACACACACACACACACACACACACACACACACACACACACACACACACACACACACACACACACACACATGCAGTCACAAACACACACACTCATAGACGCTCTACGAGATGGAGGCAAGAAAACCCCCAGTCATCGTAACCCGAGGAGGCAGAGTAGGAGGACGGGACAGGGAGAGTGAGAGGAGTGGAGAGAGAGAAAGAGAGAAGGAATGGGAGGGGAGAGAGAGAAAGAGTAGAGAGGGAGAGAGAGACCGAGCAGAGAGACGCAGTGCATGTTTAAGTGGTAAAAGTAGGGTTAGATGAGAGGAATATGGAGATAAACTATTCTTGTGCTTTAAGTTACCTTGCTGGACATGTAACTCAACAATTCTCACACAAAACCCATGAATGCAAACACACACACACACACACACACACACAAACTACTTAACCTTCTGTCCCTGACACCTTTCCCACAATTCATCTCCCTGCAGCCACAAAGTATATGGTCTTAAGTATCAAACTTTAAAAAAGCAATAAAATGCCGCATTGGCCCTGTGGTGGGAATGCTGTTGGCACTAAACTGTTACATCTTCAGGCACAGAAGCACAGGCAGCAGCACTCGCACCTTTGTGTGATAAATCCTTACAGTCCCTCGGCTGCATTCCTGCCCTTCACCACCTATTGCCTTAAGTAAAAAAAGGGTAGAGGGGAAGACACTAAAATTACAAAGCTTAGGAAAGACTGAGATAGCAGGAAAAAGGAAAGGAAAAGAAGTAAAGATAAGAGTTGGGTTTACGGCCAGATGACAGCAAACTGATAACGGAATTTACCATTTACTATCAACCTTTCCACATTAACACCATTACTGGTGCATTTCCTAAATGAATCAACCAATTTTCAAACCCATTCATGCAAAACGCCGATAACATTAGGTGAGAAAGGCTGTCACATTAATCATTTCGTGGAACCACTGTCCTACTCACTGAGCCATTAAAAAAGGATTACAAGACCCTGATTACATTCAGGAGCGACTTCAAAGGCAAACCCTAATGAGTTAATACCCATTTGATATCCGACAGCATCACAATGAGTTAATCAGAGGTGTGAAACACGAAAGAAAGGCTTTCTAAGTGGTTCATTTACATTCTTTGAGCAGCAGCAACATCCTGGTCTCTGTTTCAAGTTGCCCTTTGATTAATACTATTAAGTTCAAACAGGTCTATTAATGAAGACTTTGATCATCTCTCTATCTGACATTTTATCAATGGTAGGTCCAATTAGTCCATATGAACATATTTATTGACACCTAAAACCTTTATTTAAAAATGGGTTTGCTAACATTCATAAATAAATAGCCCTCTTTAACAGGATTTGTTGCATCTTAAAATGACTTGTATGTTGCATGACACCAACTGGTTTAAGTTTCATACATGTTATGCTGTAACACTGCTCAGATCTCCCATCAGCTTTCCATTTTAATTTGATTGCACCACACACAAACAGCAGAAAGAATCTGAGGTTTTTTTTCCAAAGGGTGCTCCGAGTTATATTCCCCTCAGGTTCACATATGAGGATATTGGATTAAACTAAACAAAGCCTATTTTTACCAGGGACACGTGAAACTTTCCCCAGCTTGGACTGATGTTTGAAACAGGGGCAGTGTTGAGGGGAGAGAAAGGGCCTTAGGGGAAAAAAAGCTCAAATTAGATTAACTAAATTCACAAAGACTGTCCCCAGCCCCTCCTGCATGGCTACACACATCCCAACCCACACCTCCAACCCCAGCCCCCATTCTCACGGCCGAGAGGTTTCCAAAGGGCCTTCAGGCGGGCCAGGGGCGACCAAATCCCTGTGCTCTTTACTGGATTAAAGATGGCTGCCCCACTGGGGGAGATGGGGCTGTTTGTTCATATGTTGAGCACATCTGTAAACATCATGAATCCATGCGGACAGAAAAGGTTATCAGGCTGAGTTTCTGTGAGGGAAAACATCTACGGCCTTTTACAGCGAGGGCCCACCAAGAAACCAAAACTTTTGAGTGATAGAAACTGGTCATCCACCTTGTGCCGACACACATCATCCATTTTGCCTGACCATTCTTAATCTCCATTTTTCCATTTTCACTTCCGCTTATGGACACAACAGCAACAAAAGCAAGGGTAGGGGGGAGGTCTATAAAATGGCCTCATCTTATGAATGACTGAATGAACTGCAGGGGGGCCAAGAGGTTCTCTAGTAACCTCCATTCACTCCTTCTCCCCATCCTTACTTTACAAAGAATTCACCAAGCCCATCACAGTGGTTATCTAACACAAAGATAGCTTTAAGGTGACCAGTTTTCTCTTACTTAGACCTCTCTGATTTGGTTCGCCAATGGCGTACGCAATATTGTCTCTTGTCCAGTATTTACTCTAAACTGGAAAGCTTCCTCACATCTCAAACTCACTTCCCCCATTTTCCTTCCAACTTTCCAACCATCAGTTGGGCCTGCAGGTGCAGGCAGAGGCCAGTGTTGGGGGGCTCCTCGGTTCACTAGCCCCATTCTCTATGCCTGAATGAGATACATAGGGGTGTCATAGCTGTGATCCTGCCTCTGTGCCAGTATAGAGCACCAGCACTGAAGCTGGGGGACACAGCCATGATGTGCAGGAAGGCAACACTAGGGGTGACATTGCCTTGATCTTCACAGCATTTTTAAGTGCCAAGCACATGGCTACTTCCACGCTAACCTCCCTCTGTAATGCAGTGCTGTAGGCTTGTGTCAGATGACTGGGGGGTATCAAAGTATTGAAGGTGTCAGCTGCTTATGATCCGTTTAAGTCCGGGTGTAAGACACTGGAGAAACTACATACATCGACTACCAACTAATTAAGTGCAAACTCTGGGAGCAATTTTTATGGTCGCATAAGACAAAACTTTTTTTCCACAGCCAAGCCCAGTTTGTAAAGCAAGGTATTCCACTGTGTTGTTGTTCCTTAGTACTATTATTGCTGTGGTCCTGCTGGCTCCCAGGACTGCATTACACTTTAGGGGGTTGAATCAGTGTCATCTCAAGTTCATGCCAGAGGGGCACAGATGGGAATGACCGGGTTACAGCAGGAAAGCAGGAGAGGACACGCAATGTACAGGGTGAGAAATGAAAGGCAGGAGGCGGGAGGACAGAGGTGAGATAGGAATACTTTAGGGACAGAGGGGGGGGCAAGGCCAAAGGACAAATGGAGAGGGAATGGAGGAGGAGGAGGAGGAAGAGGCGCTTATTTGGTTCAGTGACAACTGAACACACAGCACATGCATGTGAAGGGAGCTCTCCTCACGCCACGCTCCTGCTGTGCCATGCATGTGTCCTTTCACTACACGTATGTGAATTAACACAAATGAAAACCACACAGACATGCATGGCAGCATCTGTCACAATATACAATCTCACAACAAAACCAATTGGTGAAACTTTAAAAATTATTTTGTACCCAGAGTAAATTAATACTTTCCATGGCAACATCTTTGCTGAGTTAATAGCATTAAGGCACTGTGTTAATTTCTTGAATTCAAGTTGAGGACTCAGGTTCTAGTGACATGTTTTTAACTAACTCGCTACAAAAAACACGTAGTAAGGGTTACTGCTGGTTTGGAGTTACCCTTATCTATTCACAATGATAGAGTTATCTGTGTGGACCTAAACATGCTTTGTGTATAACACGGTAAATTAATAGGCTTCTTTTTTTTTTTTACCTTCAAAGGTTGCCAGACATTGCTACAATAAACATCATGGCTGACACCTCTTCTTCAAAAGCCACCATCAAGCAGCTAACAAGTAGTGCTGCAGACAAAGGGAATACACTAACACATAATGAAGTCATTAACAGTAACCTGAGATCAAGTGTTAGGTAATGATGATAGGATTTAGAGGTCTCTTAATAATGACATCCACCAACATGCTTAAGTCAGATGCCAGATGTGCTGTCACCTCTCCAACAGATGTTTACATGATTGTCAACTATGGTCACCAACCAGTGAAAAGAGTGTAAAAGCCAGTTTTAGCTTACAATGGAAGATAATATTGCATTTTGATAACATAATCTAATTTTAAGGGGTCTTAAGTATTACTTTAAATGGCATTAGTTCAGAGCAATTAACACACATTTATCTTTTACCTATGCATCATTGAAAGCAATCGTTTCCATAAGAAATACCTCTTTTACGTCACAATCACACATGTTGTTTTTTCAACTTCACCAAACTTCAGTTGACTTAATTCTGCTGCTGATCATTTTGGGATCTGAAGATTATTAGTTTGATTTCCCAAAAATCAAAACGACAGGTTGTACCATTGGTAATGACAAACAGGTGCAAATACTTGCTAACCTTCAAATATCTAGTTCAAGAGGAATGTGGCCCATATTGGATAACTCTTGGTGTGGAAAAAGGAAAGTGCATCCAGACTTCCAAATAACAACAACTGTCAGGACAGTCTATGATTCATTGGCTCTTACTAGCTGCCACAGGCATTTAAGAACACACATGCACCCTTATTGATCAAGCCTTTAAACACTGCGTGGCAAATATGGGGCCCGATATTCCTTGATTCCATGGAAAGAGTCATCAAAAGTCCATCTTAGAAATATTTCAAAGCCATGTTGCGTGGAATACAGTAACTAAAATCCAAAATTCAATGATAGTTTAGTACAAATCCTCAAAGAATCTGATGGACCACCCAGGGAGTTTAAAGCAGGATTAGGACGTTCCAAGAACTGTCCCAACAAAAGTTGGGAAAAGACAGCGAGAGAAACCAGTCCTATCATCCCTCTGATCTGGTGAATCACAGGATGACGGAAATGATTTGGGATAACCTTAAGGTTCAGTAAATGGGTAAATGGCTGGGAACCATAGCTGTAAGCCATGAAGATATGAGACAGATACAGCAGGGAGATACTGATCACTCTCCCTGGGTCCAAGGAAGAAGATGAAAGACATTCTGACAGCTAAGACAATGGTGGTCATGTAGCAACCAGGTTCAAAAAGCAAAGCCCCAGGGACCCTTTAAGATTGCAATACAACAGAATCCCACTTTTAAATTTGCTGCCTTTTGTCAGTCTTGTCAGACCAAAGCAGTACAAAATTTAATAATAATAATTAAGCCTTTATTAGTCCCACAATGGGGAAATTACAATTCTCTGCATTTAACCCATCCCGGAGGAGCAGTGGGCTGCTAAGAAGCGCCTGGGGAGCAACTTTTTGAGCACAACTGGGAACTTTAGTAGGATAACCAGCAGCACCTCTCATACTGGAACAGCAGCAGTG
This sequence comes from Anoplopoma fimbria, assembly GCF_027596085.1. Taxonomy (NCBI): domain Eukaryota; kingdom Metazoa; phylum Chordata; class Actinopteri; order Perciformes; family Anoplopomatidae; genus Anoplopoma; species Anoplopoma fimbria. Next base: position 21,287,651 of record NC_072469.1, read on the forward strand.
GCATAAAAATAGGTTGTTTTTGAATAGAGAATTATTAAGACATCTTGATGGAGACACAAGATTCAAAAAATATAATACTGGTTTTCTACTTGGAACAAAATGTGAACTATGGTGTGGGTTGGGTAACCTTCGCCTCAGGAAGAAGTCTTTGTGCAAAATTCAACAATTGAAAATAATTTCAGCCATTGAATTATAGGCAATTTCCCCCCCAATTCAAATCCATCTATTTCTGGCCTTAAGACTACACATGCCAGGCGGCTGTGGCCTACTTTTGTTTTTTCAAAGACAGACGTCATTATTTGGTACATGATGGTCCTGGATTTTGTACACAAACTTAAGTAAATTTACCTCAGAATGAAATATGGTTAAATCCAATCTGAATATGAACCCTTTTGCTGGAACTATCAATAAAACACGGATATATTTTAATCTCAACAAAGAGTGTTTTTTTTACCACCAAAAAAATGTAGAAGGACTGAAGAAAAAATGAAATAGTGTTGACCCTGCAAGCACAGTTCCTCTGTAGCCACAAATCATCAGTCTCCACACAACCAAACAATAGTGCATTCAACAAATAATAATTTCCCTTCATGAACACACAGACACAACTTGGTCTCTTGGGTAGCAGGAAAATCTGCTCCAACAGTATTTGTTTACACCGATATTCTCCGCAAAAAAACAGACAAACTCTTTGTTGCCCCCCTAGAGACATTGAGAGAAGGCAGTGATTGTTGTCATGAAGCCAGTGTCCAGCTCCTTCCCGTCTCTGAGCTTTTGGGAGTCTCATTCTCACCGAATGGTGCTCCGTTTCCGGAGGCCTGACTTGCTAATCCTCTCAGGCGAGAAGGTGAAAGGCAGGAACAAGGAGAAGGGGGGAAAGCTGTATGTGGGAAGGAAGTCCTATGTACGCTACAACATTTAAAATGCCTGGCTGAAAATAATCCCATAAAGCATGCCGCCAGTAGCCTGTTGAGAGAGAGAATTAGGATTTTCGTAGGGCAGATAGGCCGTTCAATTATCCACTCGGAGGCCTTAACTGGCCGCGGGCCACGATGAGGATAGAATTTTCATTTGTCAGCAGAATGTGGCAAGAACAAGGGCGATCCGGTTAGAGCATAAAGAGCATGTTGACATATACTGTAGTATCTTAATGATACTCTCAACAGCAAAAATAGCACCATCAAAACGCCTAATAATGAGGCACAAGAAATAAATTGGCATGCTAATAAACATCCAATGCAGCCCTGGTGTCCACATGGAAAACTTGGGTACACGCACAAGTCTAATTAGAATACAAACTATGTTTTCTGTTCCGTGAGATGAAAACACAGGGATGTGGCTGCGGCTTTTAACAGGGTGTTTGTTGGGTTCCCGAGCGAGGGGAAGCACTGTGGCTCTGTGTGATTTGTGATTCGCACGCGGGTGGGAAGAGAGGCCTTTTAATCTGGGCCCTGGACTCCGCTTCCTCTCTCTGGGAGGAAAATCAGTAACATGAACGGCTCACCACTACACAACTGCACAACCACTGGGATGTTTATGACCCACTGAAGGGCCACACAGCGCAAGAGATCATTTGTATGAGAATAGGTACAAGAGCAGTACCCTCCCCTTCTCTAAGCTCCCTTATTCAGCCTCTTTTTTTTTTTACACTTAGGCCCTCTGATCTCGCGCTTCCTTCTTTCCTTCATTTAAGATGTTACCATTTCCTCACGACCCTTCTCGGGTCTCTGGTCATGACCTCTGTTATTTAATAATGCAAAGAACAAGGCAGAGGAACAGTTTTCAAGAGAGAAAACCACAGGAGCCAGGTATCCAACAGGTGCAAATTCCAACGATGCCTGTGTGCGTTTGGACTCCATTGTGTCTCTATACACCTGAGCCAACTAGCACGCTGAAGGTGATGAGCAGCAGAGATGTCTGACAGCTGGATCCCATTGTGTGTGTGTGTGTGTGTGTGTGTGTGTGTGTGTGTGTGTGTGTGTGTGTGTGTGTGTGTGTGTGTGTGTGACGGACGGACGGACGGACGGACAGAGAGAAAGTTAAAAACCAGCAAATAACTTATTTTTTCAATTAATATAAAGCTTTAAAAGAGATCGCTGCCTTGATTTGAAAAATGTTCCGTGATAAAGGGAATATAAACAGACCCTCTTATCACCATGAATATTTAATTATACTATTTATGAATGTATAATTTGCTATGGCGTAATAGTATTAAACACACTCCCAGGCTCCCATTTCACGCTCATCCTTCACACTGTGGAGTCTGGAAACATGTAGCAGACAGCCCATCCCAGAGGAGGATTCAGAGTCGGGGGCTGTGTGGGTGGGTGCGCACTCATTTGAAGAAAACTCCCAATAATCCAATTAAGCACATCATTTCCTTTAGTACACAGGAACTGAATCAACTGTCAGAGAGCAGCCGAGTCAGAAAAAGTGAATAGCGAGAAAGAGTGGACAGTGAAAAAGGGTAAGAAAAGGTTTTTTTTCTGTGTACTGTTCAGCTGCTGCAGTGAACAGAATGCAAACAAAGCTTCAGAGAAAGGGGCTTTAGATCTCGGCAAACATGGCGGGGCCTCCCGTGCTCCACTTTGTCTGCTGTCCTGCTTGGCTGGCGCTCAGCTCTCTTGTCCAGGACCAGCCTTTAGCAGAGATCCCTTGACCGGGAGCCAAGCTGCCTTTCACAGTGTGTGAGTGTGTGCGCACGCGTGTTTGAATCTGCATGAGAAAAAGATGGGGCTCCTTTACTGTTCTGTGTGCTGTTTTATAACTGGCCTCATATTCACACAAAAAAAACAATGAAAAGAGGGAAAGAAATAGGAGGGAAAATATCAAAGTTGGTGTTAATTAGCTACACTATGTATAAGAGTGATATCATGTATGTTGGTAAGGACATATATAACATAAATCCTACCTGAAAAACTACATCTCTGTTTTAAAGTAGATTTCCTTTTCTCTGAGATGACACTAATACGAAGTTGTTTCAGCGAATATACCCCTGCAAAGAGAGGAGAAAAACAGCACAGGAATTTAGAATATCCTCCTAGTAAGCGCTTATCTTCCCTCTTGAGGAATTGGAATCTCAGCCACAATGACAAGGCCAAAAAGAAGAAAATGGGCATCATCTTGTGAATATATTTCTGTGTTTGTTTATAGATCTTTGAGCCAATTTGTTTAGATGCACATCTCTATGAGCATACGATTTCAATTTCTCTTTTAAAGTTGGTTTTAAATGGCTATCAAGTTTTGGTTTTTCACAAAGGCAAACTAAAACATAACTTGAGATGAGGAGATAAATATAGAAACAACACTAATAAAGCCCCGTGTTTTCTCTTCTCTCCATCCCTCCTGTGTTGGCGAGAATGTTGATCTAATGAATTATACCAAGACCATCTGATAACGCCGCCGTATGCTCACTGAGTTATTGCGGGCAAAACTGGCACCACTTCAACTACTTTTATTAGATAATATTGAATATTACAATGAATGAAATATCTCCAGGACAGGAAGATAGGAAAGTGGGAACAAACAAAGGAAATATAGAAGAGAGGCAGCAAAGAAGGTATTAAAAAGAAAAGGAAAAAGTGTCTCAATGTGTGTAGCCCAGGCTTAAACTGTGAAAACGGGTGCGCAGCATTTCTTTTTCAAGCTCTCATATTCCAAAAAGAACCTCCTCTTAACTCCTCATTCTTCATTTCCTGTTCGTGTCCGGGTCCAGATGGCCAAAGGATCCAGAGAACATCCGTAACGGAATAACTGAAGACTTTCATGACTGAGCCGGTGCCGAGCAGGATGAAGTAAGTGGGAGGTAGAAGGATTTGTATCATAACGGTCCATGTCCAGCTTTTTTTTACCCATAAATCATCGGCTTTATTTTTGCAAGCGACCCAGTAGCTGATTGGTTAGAGTGCATTCCACAAGCAGCAAGTCTTCGGTCCAATTCACGGCAGGCCAGACCTTTTTCTAAATTTTGTGATTCTGTCTCTCTCCAAAAAAGGCTAAAAAGACATTTACTGGCATCCTAACCCAGAGGTGTGTTTGAATAGACATAGCACATATAGATATACTTGTATATCTCACTTACCTAATACAGGTTATTAATTCAACCCTCCTGCAGCTGAACTCTGTGAGGGTTCAATTTGAAATCCTAAAAAAAACTGGAAAAATAATGTCCCATTTTGTACAGTGATGAATGTGTTTAGCTTGGTGTCAGACATGCTGAAACCATACACGAAAGAAAGAAAGGGATAAAACATGTTGAAGGCTTTATGGACCCCTTGACACATATTGTACACCACTTGATGAAATCAAAAACTGTACGCTGACTGAATCCAAAACAGTCATAAATATTTGAGCCTTATAGCTTAGATAAACATGCTTTTGGCATGCAAAACATTACCGCTGTTAGGGACTTTTCTGCACTTGACTAATCCCATTCAGGTATGTTAAGAGGATGACAGATATAAAGACAAGTATTCTACTAAACTGATTAACAAATTACGATTAACATTTGTGTACCAGCAACAAAAAGGAAGCAGTAACAAAGTAAGTAGTCGTTCTCATATTCTACTTATATTACAGTCATAATTGCATGATCTTATTTTTCCCTTTTTATCATTCTAGATCCGTATTGCATTATGTGAAACCATGGTACGGTTGTCAGCCTTTCTGTTTCCCAAAGTGTCCATTTAATACGTTCTGCTGGGAATAGTTGTCATGGAAAGTGTGGATTAGGGAGGCGAAAGCATTTCCCAGCTCAAGTGTATAGCTCCAGGTAAAATGGGATCATAGATGGCCATAGAGATCAAAACTGATTATGCATTTCGCAAGCGGATGTATAATCAAGCCATACGCTGCAAAACTTAGTGCTATATCAGGTTAAATCATTCCATTTTGCGAAGCCCGTCTTGAATCTCGTCTTGGAGAAGCAGTAACTCAGTTCAGCCACAAGTATGTAGAGTCAAAAAGTTTGACAGAAATTGCCTATAAAATGTGCTCTGTGCACTTTCCACATCAAATCGAGTTTGCCATATGAACCCCATGCTCTTGGCATCTCCTGTAATGTCATTAAACAATGGTGTTCCATGTCAAACAGCAAGTTGGTCCTCTCGCATCATCGGCCAAATAGAAATCACAAGCTCAAGTTTTATATCCAAGTCAAAGAAAACTCGGCTGCTGGCACCACAAATGCAGAAATCTGGATCAGCAGGAAGTCAAGGGGCTTTCACTTCAATGTCTTTGCTACCACAATTAAGACTTCATAAATATATTCCAGATTATAAAACACTTAAAATTGAGCCCTTTTGCACTGCATTTGACTGACAAGGCCACTACACTCCACATTACTCACAGGAACACAGCAGGCAAACAGAGTGTTTGGCCGAGATGTGTGTGTGGTGCCAGCGTGCTGTACACAAGCCCAACTTTTGGAGTGAATTGTCAAGGGCATGTAAGTCCAAGCCATGAAACCCATCTGGAATGGAGCAGAAATGCCATTATTTAAAGCTATAAATAGAACAAATAAGGCCCACAATCAGAGTGATAATCCCTCAACAATGTAGCGGCTTTGCGGCATTACTTAATGTTCCACAAGAAGACTGTGAGGAAACATCCTGATCCACCTAAGTATCATGTTGTTCCTCTCAAATAAACTGACCCTGAACACATCGTAATGCGGTGAGAGCGGTGGGGAGGGCACATGACCTTTGACCTTGGTTGAGGGAGTCAGAGAGGTGTGGGATTAGTAGTTTATGACACGATGTCATGGACTTTCACCAAATCCCCCTTAACTCAGCGAGTCCTCCTCAGTACAGAGTTCCAGAAATCTGCAGTCAGGTACATCACAATCTATCGTAGTGAAGATGGATGAGAGGGCAACGGTCAAGTCATTTCTCTTAAGGTGGATGGATGATTAAAGACTTCAATTTAACAGGTGGCTTTCATAATCTGCAAATGTTACAATCCATAGTGAAAATGCTCACTTTAATGTGTTTTACATGACACTCCACAAAAATCTGCTATTTTCATCTCTCCAGAAGTCCATTTCCTCTGTTAGGTCAGAAAAAATGTAAGGCCGAATGCCGAACGTGGCATCGCTACCGCCTCCCACATCCAGTCTGCAAACACAAATTCATGGCAGCAGTCCCCTTTTTTTAAACTTGTGCATCTTAAGCTGATTCTCATTACCCAATAGCTATTCCCCCTGTGGCATTGTGTTTGCTCCTTCTTGCTTGACATGGGGGAAATATATTAAAATGTATGAGCCTTTATCCTACCCTGTTCAAACAGAGCCAAGTTGTATTTGCCCAGATCACAATACAAAACACTGGAACGCGTACACATGCATACACATGCATACACATGCACACACACATACATACAAAGGGAAAGTCGCCCCTGCCATTGTTTATTAGAAGGAGGACCAAATATATGTGATGGTAGTGTCTGAGATGAAACAGCGTACAGGAGACCAAAAATGGCCGTTACATTAGTACATTTTTAGCAGCAGGAAAGAGACCAAGCCTCCAAACCACAGAGACAACTATGTAAAATCCAACATTTAGTAAAAGTATCAGTCACAATTTTCTTTGCTAATGCTTTAAGCTCTCCCCCTTTTTCCTAAGAGTCACTTTATTACAAACCCATCTCTCATTTCGCCTAGTGTAAGCCTCTACCTTTGGGTATTATAACACTGCTTGAGTTGTTTATAGAAGATATCGTAATAAAAACAACACATCACCCTGATTTGATTTGTTCCCGTACCCCCCAACACGCAGTGAGGCCAAACTGGTCGGCAAAAACTTGGGCCTGAGGAAAAAATTTGCTATCTGCTAACACGTTTAACTCCCTGAGGGAGGCAGACATGCTCAGACTTAATGCAAAACATATTGAAGTATTAGACCCCCACATCCTTGTAGTGTTAGCAAGAGAACAACACAGCAGCAATCCTCACAAGTTCCCCTAATCCCCTCAAAAATGGGCCTCATCAATGGACAAAAAAAAGGCGAGAACTTTCTAGCCTAATGTTTGCAAATGTGGTGCAGAGACTATCTGGAGCATTTTTTCGCCCGACATCAGCATCAGCTCTGGGCTCAGTCTTAAACACATACCAATCATTATTGGCAAGTTGGTTCTGGCCATCCATTGGATAGGAGGAGGTTATCAGATATCAGCCCCGAGCGTTTTGTTAACCAACCCCTACAGCAGTCCTTCGCTTCAAAATTATAGGTCTTGCTATAGACTTATCTATCGCATATCACAGATCCATACATCGTCAAAGCTGATAAGACTGATAGTTGCATTTGTAATGATAGAGGTACATGGCCTAATCAAGTGGTTGCAGGGGCCAATCCTTTTTTCATGTTGACTGCAGAGGCAGACAAATGTATCACTGTTAACACTATGGCTTACAAGAAATGATGAAGTAGAAACATGAACACAGAAAGGTTTGGATAAATCCCAAACTGAAAATGGGTACATTGGGAATTTAAGAGCAAGGGATGAGAATCTTAATGTATTTTTCTTCAGCAGCATAAAAAAATACATTTAAGAGACATTTTTGTAATCTAATCTAATGCTAATAAAACCTGTATCTCTATCACTAGCTGTAGTTTATTCACTGCACTAAATTCCAGCATTAAACTAAGGAGAAGGAGAATGCAGTAGTCATCATGAATAGGCCTACACGCCAGAGCACTTTTGTGTCATTCTTACTAAAAGAGTTTGAGATTTTATGTATGGGATATAACAGTTAATGAGAAACTAACTCTAAAGTTACTTTCAAACATCAATCTGCCTAGCTAGCTTATGCGTTGTGTGCCTGTATCCCTGGGAGTAGAGAGGTCTGGAGGTGGAGGGAAGCTCAGGCTGAGCTCAGACTGCAAATAAATCAACCTCTACCCATATCCTCTTCTAACTCCTTCCCTTTCCTCCAAGACCTCCCAGTTTCCCTGGGCCCAGCAGGACCACAAGCAGCTGTATCAAAACAAAACTAAATCATCTCCACCACTGGTCTAGATAAACAACCTTTCCCAAAAACAACATTACAATATGCCAATCTATAGAACACACCAAAAAATGTCTTCTACAGAGCACTGGAAATGATACTGTTATTACATTAACATTCATTTACCCACATTAAATCATTTAATGTTCATTGCTGCTTGTCAAAAGGTCTATAGCTGTAGTTTAGGATGAGAATAATATAATCATACTATCTCTCACAGGCTTAATACTGTACTCAGACTTCAACAAGTTCACCTGAGTTGCAGCAAAATCTGATGCTTTATTTATTAATCTTAAAATCTGCTAAAATTCAATCAAAATGGTTCATACATGGCTGAGAGAGATCTTTGTCAGATTTCCCTCTCAAGCGGGTAAAAATATGTTTTAGTTTTTCAAATTAGTTTTTTCAGTTTAGTATGTATCCAACTAGTTGCAACGGAAAGTCCAACAAACACAGTTTCGTAACAATATCTTATAAATCATGTCATTGAACAAACAGTGGTATGAGAGTCTGGTCTCAGTCTTGGGCATGTGAGACGTGTGACTCAGTGTGGAACACATTTCCACACTGAGAAACACACTGTTGTTGTTGTTGTTGTTGTTGTTGTTGTTGTTGTTGTTTTTTAGATACCAAAGTCTCCTATCTCCTACCACATAAAAGGAAGACTTCTAAAGGAATGGTGAAAAAACAAAACAAACTGAAATTATTTCCCCCTGATGGTTATACAAAGCATATGCAACAGTATTACTAGTTGCTGTATACCACTTATGACATGGCAGTATATTCATGGGTCAGAGAAAAGAATGGTTTGGGCCTATTTGCGATGGGACCACACATGGTATAATTTATGATATTTTTAAATCAATTAGATTTTTATATTCGGAACTTGGACAGACAAACTTAGATGACAGAGTATAGTGCATAGTGGATGTGTTTGTTAATGTGTAAACAAGTGCAAACGGTGAGAAGGGCAATAACCTTCCATTAGTCTTTAACATAATACATAGTACAGATAATTGAATCCTTTATTTCTAATTTCCTTTTTTCTGTTTTTGAAATATATTGAATACTTCAACAAATATGTTATTGCATGAGGTTGCATGCAAAAGGCTGTTGTCAATTTTACTCCAAAAAATAAATTAAAAGTTTGTTGGTTTGTGGGCAACTGGTTGCCAGAACATTTGAAAAAGTAACCACATGTGGGCCACACAAGGGGCCGGATTACACAATACTTAAAATCATCATGATCATTAATAATACTTTTCTACAGTTGTAAAAGATAATGATTATTTTGCGTTTAAGGTGATGCTCCTGTTTAATTAACGTGTGTATATGACATCTATAATCTTAGCAGGGTCGAGCGCCAATGTGGCATTGATTGGTTGCAACTCGGAGTCTCGCTGGTAAGCCCTCTCCCTCACCCAAGATCCCTTCCAATGAGAAGCAGACCTGACTAGGCATCAGTTGTGGTGTAACGGCTTTCAGTGATTTTGGTCTTAACCCCAGAGCTTGTTTTGAAACCCTCCAGGGGGGCATTGAATAATGAAACGCAAGTGCTGTGAAAAAAAACATGTGCTCCTTCTCTTCATTGCCCTGGTTTAGTGACGACTACACTGGGAGTCAGGGGAGGGGGGGGATAATACTTGGTGGAGAAGCACATCTCACTTAGCTAAATTGGCCGTGTCTCATCTCTCAATACCCACTGTTCACATGGGGAAAATGAAAACGAGCTCCACCAGGTGCTATGTGGGATTTTTAGAGCCTGAAGAATTTTCGGAACTTTTCCCACACCCTAAATTCCTCCTTTAGGAGCAGAGATTGGTCAGACATGCCTGGATAGCCTTGGTCAACACCTCTCCGGCATTTCTCAGACTCGGGTCTGTCTTTCACACTCTCTGAGGTGTGCAGCAGTAAGTTTCTGATGAGTAATAAGATACAACCCTGGCACAAGTCTGCTCATGTGTGCAGCACACAATTTTAATCTCACTCTATTAAACATCACATTTTCAAGAATTTGGACAGAGGGCAAATTGTCCAGATGGCCCTAACTCAGCAGTAGCCATATTAGCTTTCAAAATGTCCCGGCTAAGTCCTGAGTTACCATTTACCTGGGGCGGCGGGGCACTTCCCTTTTGATTTCTGCACAGTTGCTCTGATCTGTCAAGCAGAAAAATAACCAGAGGCTACTTCAAAGGCCAGGTCTGCTCGCAGCGGCTGAGTCCAAAATGCTGCTGCCTTCATGCGAGGGGCCAAAGCTAAAAGGCGTCTTTATATGAAAATTGGTTTCATTAGGATCAGTGGAATCCTTTGAGGGTCAGTGGGAAAAAAGAAAACACATGTTGACAAGCACAAACGTCTGCACCTTCTTATAAACATCAACCTCAATGCTTTTCACAATGCGTTTATGACAGCTTTTTTTTTTCAATTTTGTAAGACAGCACACAAAGGATAGAGCGCAGGTATTCAAAAAGAGATTGTATAAGTCTTAAAAAGATTGGGGTGTTGAAGTAGCTTTCTGAACAACAGGACCTTGTTCTCACATCAGTGGCCGGCATATGTAGTGTCAGTGTTGGTGAAGGCATACCCTATGCACTAAAATTGTATCTTCAGAGGTGTTTTACAGTGTCCAGAGGGAGGCTGAGAGGATTTATTTTTGACTAAGGTGAGAGTACATACACTGCAGTAAAGAGGCAAAAACCCTAATTATCCTGCAACTGGAATCATCAACATTGCTCTATTTAACTTGCAAATAGACTTGGAGCCTAAAATAGAAAAATGTGTGGCAAAACAAACAGACAAACAAGTTAAATTCTGAAAAGAAACAGAAGGAGAGCAAAGTTTAGCAAGAAAGTGGATAGAAGATATCAAAGGAGCAAAGATAAATTCAAAAGCCCTTCATTTCAGGGGGTCATTTATAAACACTTAAAGCTGGAATGCCAAATTATGGGTCAGCTGCTCATTTACACCCTTCAGGTCGGCCTGGAAAAGCTTTCCAGCTGTAATTTAGCTGCAATGTCGCCCAACCCCTGTCAAGTCAACTGATATCGGAGCATGGAAATTATTAGACATTAAACATAAGAAGAGATGGGAGAACTCCAACAGGGAGGCTTTTTATCAGAGTCGAGGCTCAGGATCGGCTGTGGTTGTTCTCTTCCAAGACTATGAGGGGAGGTAACTCAATCTCATCAGGCAGTTTCTTATCTGACCAGAGATCACACCCTCAGGAGTGGGCTGTAATTTCTTACCATCGCAAGCAGCACTTCAGTGCAGTTTGGTTGAGCTCTGGAAAGTGGTACAACTCCTATACTATGTGAAATGCCTATACGCTATATAGGACAGAGCCTTAAGGTGGCTAGGAGGGAGTGGGAAATAATGAGGTGTTTGAACACCACATGAGGAGACGTCTTAGGTAACCTGATCACTATCATGTTCAAGCTCTTTTCCACGTGGTCGGGTTAGATGCTTTGTCAACAAAAGGACGCAGTGAGAGGGATCTAAGCTCCCAGCAGTAGGTCTTGTAGATAATAGGTTACAGTTAGGCTAGCCCTCGATCATAGATCACTGAGCCCCATGTGGCTCGGTTTTCAGAAGAAGTGAAGACATTAAAGTCATCTGTCTGGGTCCAAAAGGATGCATTTTAGGAGGATGGTGGGGTTATGAGTTTGGCTCGTGTTACCTGGGCCCTGCTGGAGCTGACCTGAGCGAGACCTACAGATTAAGGAACCATCTGGGAGCTGCAACCTGAGCTCAGGAGAGGAGGACCAGCAGGGCCTGTCCAGGACACCACTTTCACTTATCTACAATGACACACACAAAAACACGCACAACCACACATACACGAGCCTCCACTACTGTTAAAAGTACCTTAACTCAAAGTGCTTTTGAAAAGGAGAATGCTACTCAAAATGATTAATTCACATCTGCCATTTCTTTGGCACAAAACGACTCAGCCACACAAACCGCTGAGCTTTGACTGTAATGTCATAAGGGATGGGAAGTGAGTGTGTCTATAGTTCCAATAACTTTAACAAAGTGATACCTCTTCTCTCTAGATCACGTCACATCAGGTTCAGGAGAATAACTGCATATAAATAATTAAAGCATATAAAGTTAATACTTCCATTAGTTACACTACAGCTGTTAATTCAATGTGTCAGATGTATATTCAGTCAACATTTATCTGATCGAACATTGTATCGGAAGATACCTAAATTTTGGAATGGAGGCAAAAAAAACTAAAGGTCATCAATGTGTCCAGCTCCAGTGGCAGAGACAAATAATTAATTGGATCACAGACAGTTTGAGTTTGTAAAGCCAAAGGGGGTTCATTGATTTTTCGTTGTATTTTTGCATGTTTGAAAATCAGAAAATTACCAGATTATTCTCATTTTCTACCCTTTAATCATTTCAAGACGACATCGGTTAACGTTTACTGAACAAACCAAGCCATCTCGGGACAAATAAATGTCCCTTTAAGCAGAGATTCCAGGTAAAAATGTAAAAAATAAGAAGTTGTGCTTTAAGGATTTTTGTCCAAAAGACGATTTGGCTCTCACTGATGAATTTCCTATTTTAAAAGGCCCAAATACATATATCATCCCAAAACGGTGCTGACCTACACCACTGTAAATGTTTCAGTGAAGCACTCCAATGATTGAGATTTCCCAACAGTACAATGAATAAAGTATACCATCCATCCGTGAGGTCGGCACAAGCACAAGACAAAAATCCTTAGATTTGTAAAACTCCCAGTTTATGGAAAATAATTTGCCTTTAACCACATTAGCTGCAACTCACAATAGTATGACTCTAATAAAAAACAAAGACTGATTCATCCATATTATGACAAGTGGCCACACATGACAGACATCCCCAGCTCCAGATGTGAAATACAGTAGGCATGACGTTGCTATGCTTGTTTTCTGGCCCTTTGATCCATAAAAATGGAGTGCATCTGCTGGACATTTTGCCAAGATATTATCTCATGTAGAGCCATGGAGAATGAGAACCGAACGTTGTCTGAGTGTATAATGTAGGAGATTTAGCCAGTGGTTTCTTCATTTTTAATTAACCGCGTCAGGGCTTTTCCACTGCCTGCTGTTCTTTCACCTCCAATTTGACATCCATTACACAATCTCAGTTTGACTTTGCCTTAGTTGATGTTCTTCAGAAGTTGTGGAGTTCACTCCGGCTGCACTGGCTCCAATTTAAAAAGTTCCATGTGATTCTCAAAAGGCTCCTTTAGGTCCCTGTGGTGGCAGTCCTAATCAGTGCTTTACACACAGCAGACCGCCATAGAACCAGAGCAAGGCCTGGTTTTCATCTGAGAAAACAACGATGGCTCCTAATGCCGTCCTCAGGACCCCTGTCTTGTCGGACTACACGCAATGATAGATCAATTTATAGAAATTTCTCATATTTGAACAGGGCTTTTCATGTCTCTATTATAAACACCCCTACCCTGCAGCAAATGTCTAAGCCAATAAACTGTTCTATACAGATTATAAATAGAAATGTACTGTGTGTGTTTGTATGTTGGGGAATACCTCCAATATGAAAGTATAAGAACAATTACAAAGAACGGCCACACTGGGCCATAATCACACTGAAAGCATTTAAATAGTTCCTTATAGAAATCACCATCATATTGCCCTTACACAACTTCTGTCTCTGCTACATGTGCCTATGCAATGGTGTTTTGTCAAGTATCTGCCCACCCATCTACAAGATGCATGAGGCAGACAACCCACCAGGAATAGCCATGGACTTGTCTTTAGGCAGTCAGGAGTGATCGGTCTCCATCTCCCCAATAAAGTGCTAATAACACCCCCATGCTCCACACGTTGCTATAAGCACAGGCCTCACAGCTGTTGCGCTCAAACAAGCTCACCAAAAACATGAGCTCAGCATACCATCTGCTAGTTGTGTCTCCTGCAGATCATTAATCAAACTCACTATTGCTGCATCGATGCTGTAGAAGTTATTGTTCCCACCACATCATTAGGAGCGCCGGCGCCCGCATTGTTTTCTATATGACATCAGCGTGTAAAAAGCTTTCTGATGCGGTGAGAAATACTTTGGGTTATCATCAGTGATAGCATAAATCATTTAGAGTGAGGCTTTAAAAGTAATGACATTTACAGTAGTTATACTCCACACCATTGAGGATCCAAATGGCATTAAATGGTTGTAAAAATGGTGGGCAAGACAATGAACACATTATGGACAACGATAAAGATTATTTTATTAACACAAAGACAGAGCAAGAAGATAAAAAAATCCTTCATTCCTGACAAACCAAGAAAAGCCCTCAAACATCCCTACTATTTTGGGTTATGTGGTACCCGCTGAAAACGATGTGGTCGGCACCAGACAAACCATCTTCACAGAGCCATGACAGAACACCCAATGCATCAATACCCCACGCATTAGCTGTCAACTCCTGCAACCAAGCTGTGCCACCCCAGAACAACACCACTAACCTCAGTCCTCCAAAATGAGGTTGTGGAAGGAATTTAATTAACCGTTTTCTGCAATAAAATGTTTACCGTTGTTTCAATATAATGCAACATGACAGCTGGTTTGGAACAGCAAGCTCAGGTGTTAAGATATCAAAAGTATCTACATACCAATGTGAAATCCATCTGTCCAAAGATAGCATGTGAAAAGAATTGAATGCATGGACTGAGTCATTTTATCACAAAGATACAAAGAAAAGTGACTTCATATTATTTTAATTAAAAGAAATGCATGGTTGTAGCTTTGAGCGGGGATTAGATATAGACCACAAGAATTTATAACACCAAAATATAAATACAGCACATATCTTTCTTCACTCAGGACCACTAGTTGTCAAAAGCAATAAATCAACAACAAACTTGGCGTCCATCTGCTACTTTGAACATTTCATCTGCAGCAAATGGTGCATGACCACCCAGTTCCTATGGTAGATCTGAAAGTTAATGCAGAAACAAATAGTGTTTTAACTCTTAAGTAACTTTCTTGAGGTGTTTCATGGGTTCATTAAGGGCAACTGTTTTATGTGGCGGACCTTGCAAATGCTTGTTTATCCTGGACATCTATAATCTAGATATCTATCAAAACTGTAGCTGGTTTATGGTCTGATTCCAAGTCAAGGTTGCGTATTAATTTATGGCACTGACATTCTAGGACAAGTAGCAACCTTGTTCTGCCAGCAGCTGAAAAGAAGGGGCCTATGGGCCTCAGCTGAGGGGTTATATGTTTAAAAAAAAACAGCTCTCCCCACCCATGTGAAAACCATCCCACGGGTTTGGAAGTGTCTATGTGAAAGTGATGGCGGGAAATGAAGAAAGCCAGTATTGTTAAGAAAAACAAAACCTGGTTCTTTAGTCCTTGTCAGGGATTCCTGTGTGTGAATTAGTATCTGGTTGTTGGCCATTAATTGCCCATAACTGGAAATTTGTGAAAAATGAAAACCATTTCCTCTGCTAAATATCCGCGTTGTCGAGGTGTTGAATAGTCCTCTTTACTAATGGCTCTGTTCAAGACAGAGGTTCTAGCTGGCATAGAAGCATACCAGCTGGGATCCATACCATAGATTTATCTCTCATTTCTTATGAAAGACGTAGCGGTATTAATCATTTGCGGATATCTTTGTGTTGGCTCATACAATTCCATTTCTGTTCTGCTAAATTGGTTGTTTCCCGTCACAAGTCTCCTTACTTTCTAAATTCCAACTCATAAAACTCCTCTTCTTACTGAAATCTACACCTATAGGTGCGATCACTTCGAGGAAATTGGATCATCAAATCATCCAAACAGATAATCTGTCACCCTTTAGAGGGTTTTTCACAAATATAGTCTCCCACTTTTTCTTTTTGTAAGCCTCTCTGGGAACTTTTTCAACTGTATTGAACAGCTAGTAGTCTGTTGATTACAAAAGTTAGCCCATGTTTCATTGTGACAAGGCCATTTAGACTACTAGTGCCTCCTGCATCATGATGGATTTGGCTTTCACAGCCACAGAATCACAAATCACAGTTAAATTGCTTAAACTTGCACAAGAACCATACAGCAAAATGTCCACTAAGTCTGAAAATAAATTCAACATAATCTTATTTTCAGCAGCTACTGGACCAGATCAAAGCAAAAAGTTTTGTTTTTATTTTAACAGGTGATGGAACCACACCTTCAATATGTGACTCACATTGTTCAGCTTCTGCTTAGGGCTGTTGCAATAGCCGCAAAATGGCAAAACCGCGCTTTCAACAAGCCAACCACAGGAGATGGCAAGCAATCACCACAACGGCTATAGTCAATTTTTTTCTTTTTTTAATTCTTTGCAATAAGAGCACTATGTATTTAAAAGTTGAATAATGTTAAACTTTTGTCTGTCATGTACCATTCAATGTAACATCTGTGCTGGGAGGTTCCCATTGGATAAACTCAATGACCCACTTGCCTTCATGTTCTCTAGCCCCAGAGATAGGCTGTTAAAGTACATAAGCCTGGACTGAACTGAAATCTTCTGCACCAATGAAAATTCAGCAAAAACCTGTATACTTGTTTTTATAGACATTTTCAGAAAACAATTACCTTTACATTACCAGAATTAGGCTTCCATCCAAGAAACCAAGCTCACGGTGTACAAATTTGAGTGAACTTTTGAGACCACTGTAGCAATGTCCTTGAGGGCTTTTGTGGCTGCCCTGCTTCATGCTGCTTTATGAGAGCACATGCTGTTGTTTTTATGCGCCCTTCCAAACTTTTAACACCACTTTTGCTGGGATTCTCCAACTAAGCCTTTGAAAGTGGAAGCCAGCCTTGACGGTAATCCTGGGAGTGAAAGTAAATGTTGGACACAGACATCACTGAAAGGGGCAGGAAGGTGGGGCAGGGTCAAAACTATCTTGTTGCTTCTTTATCAGCTGTGATGAATGCATTTTGTATGCAACATTTCTTTACGATTTAGAGATTAGTGAGTTTTGTCTAAAAAGGAGGACAATAGAAAAAAATAATATAATATAGATTTTACAAACACAAGAATCAAAACAATTTCTATTTATTTCCATTTCTCCTCTAATCTTAAATAATATAAAACAACATACATTTGTTCTTCAGCATAAAAAAATAGCTAAGGATAAGAGGTGAGATTAGGAGGCCACAAATCCCAGGCAGTAAATCTGAGCAGGAGGATAGTATGAGACAGGCGGTAAACTAAAGACTGTGTTAAGAACAACATAAATGAACAACACCTGTTATTCCAGGTTTGAAACAAGACTGCAACAGAAGAACAAAGTGTAGTGTTAACTCAAAACTACCTCACTCTGTCATCTGAAAATACTTTTCCCCCCCTTTCTTCCCACTCTCAAATTTACTGCTTCTATGACAATATGCTCACTGTTTAAATAAGCACTGCAGAAACATCTGGATTCACTGACAACCGGCCGAGGACGCAGCTCTATTTGCCCTTGGATGGCGAGGCTGAATTTTGTGCCGTATAGAGCATTATCGACAAACTTATGTACAAAAGACGATGGATTTCTCTCTTATAAAAACTTCCCGGACAGGCTTTGGAAAAACCAGCTGACTGCCAGGACTCATTCACTAGATTAGTGCCTTAAGTGGATAAGTTGAAGCGGTCAATTGATATACACAAATTGTAAACATGGGCAAATGGAAAACAGCATTGTGAGAACACAAAGCTTGGAGAAACCCTGAACAATGCAAATAAATGGCCACATTAAACTGAAGATACAATATTGATGTCACGGTACAATCACTGCTGCTGTGATCTCTCTGCATTATTTACACTGTGTACCGTATTTTCCGCACTATAAGGCGCACTTAAAAGCCTTTCATTTTCTCAAAAAACGACAGTGCGCCTTATAATCCGGAGCGCCTTATATATGGATTAATTCTGGTTGTGCTTACTGACCTCGAAGCGGTGTTGTGTGGTACACGGCGCTCTGTCAACATGTTTTAGTAGACTTTGGTAAACTACAAAGAAACCGCAGCAGCATTACGGCTACCGTAGTCAGGAGCGTCAGGAGTAATACATACTGTGCTTCACCATAATATTACAGTGTGTGTGTATAAGGACCAACATGGCTCCTGTCAAGAGACACGCTGACGACCAGGACTTCACACTCAAGGCTGTCAGTCACGCAGTAGAACATGGGAATAGAGCAGCTGCGAGAGAATTCAACATTAATGAATCAATGGTAGGAAGTGGAGGAAGTTTGACTGACTGACTGTTTTGTTTCGCTTCATGCGCCTTATAGTCCGGTGCGCCTTATATATGAAAAAAGATCGAAAATAGACCATTCATTGACAGTGCGCCTTATAATCCAGTGCGCCCTATAGTGCGGAAAATACGGTAGTTAGATATGCCAATAAGTTCACAAGAACCAGCCACGAGCAGAGTAAACTCATCTTCATGTAATGATCACAAAATTATTTAGTGATTCATATTCTCCATCATCTCATGAAAAGGTAGTGCCGATACAATTTAACATGAGGAGGAAACTTTGAGTGAGAGAGAAAGAAAGTTTGAACCATAATCTCTGTGTAACACTGGCTCACAGAACTGACCTGTTAAGATAACAAGAGGTGACTCCGTGAAACTGCCCGTAATTTATCACAACTGGAGCTCATCAGAAACTGCTGGCTTAACCTTGAGAGCAGCCGACCGAAAATCAAACAAACATTGCAAGCGTTTTGTGGAGTCCACCAATAAATTGAGTAAATTCAGAACAACCCATCGGAGCATTACAAGCAGTTCCTGTATTTGTTTGGGCCGCACTGCACCAAGATAGCCATGACAATCTGACATAAAAATAAAAGACCCTGACAGTTAAAATTGGGTCAACCTCAAACATCCCATGCCTAATTCCTGAGTAAAAGAGAACAGACGCTAGCGTTTGCACTTTGAAATGTTTATTTTAGTAGCCTGATAAAAAAAGGCTGCAACTTAAGGGCTGCCTGGCTAAAGAGGCACAGATTTACAAGAGCAAGATGGATTTGGACAGACAATGAGAAAGCAGGGCAGGCTTGAGGAGAAGAAAAAGAAAGAAAGAAAGCTTTCATTGCTCTCTTTGAGTTAAAGTAAATAGCCTTCTTACACACATCAAAGATGAAGGTCTCTTGCTTGTCCAGGTTTCCCCTTTGACAATCTATTACACTGCAACAAGCTAGTTTTCTAAAACGGAGCACTGGTAATGGGGGTTATTATTTCCTTCATGCTAGAAAAAACAGAGCTCTAGCTATGAATTGTCTGCAGCTATATAATCACAGTCAAAAAGAACATTGGCCCTTAAGATGTAGTAATCTAATTAAATCTATAGCAATGTTAGTAAGTATCGATGAAGAGAAAGCCCTAAAATCCATTTAATACACTTCTAAAAACACAAGTGCTATAAAAACTATTCATACCCTATTTTTGCTTTAGTAGATGGAAGGCAATAATGCCAAAGTATTTTCAATGTCTACTAGAGGTGCAGTTCATATCTAAAATGATAAATACACTCCACTTATAAAAATAACTTTAGCCATGTTTTAGCAAGCCACTGTAGTTGGCTAAGGCACTTGCAAACATAATACTGCAGAGCTTTCTGATGAATCCAACTTCGACTATAACTCAAGTTGCATACTGTCAAAATGCTTAAGCTTGACTTACAGAAATACAGTTAGCCTAAAAGTGTCATTTGGACAAACTGCTTGCTGCACTTTTTACTATTGATATAAACTGTGTCCTCAGTTTTTTGGGGGGATTAGGCAACTTAGAAAAACTTTTAGGCAGCTTTCAGAATTGTTTTTGCTGTTGCACCTTCAAGGAATATAAAGTCACTGGAGAGCAGTCAATTGTTGTCCCCTTTGGTATGGGCGAGACTTAATTGTCCTCTGTCTCTATTTAATGACTTTTTTAACAACTAACAGCATGGCTCTAGGGGTGGAAATGTCAATATGCCCACTTTAGTCCTGACTGAAATATCTTACTTTTGAGAAGATATCCATGGTGCCTGGATGATTAATTCTAAGGACTCTTCATCTAGCGCCACCAGTAGATACACTTTTTTGTTACTTATCCAGTGAAATATGTCAGCATTTACTGGATGTATTGGCCCACCATTTTATACAGACATTTATAGTCTCAAGATGATATATCCCAATTATTTTGAGTAGTGATACCCTGATTTCGACAGAACTATTGTATGGATCCCCATGAAATTTGATTTAGACTATCATATTTCCATCAAACTCTGCTGTTATTTGTTTTCAGTGCTAATTAGCAAATGTCCGCGTGATAAAAAAAGGCTATAAAGCATTTCATTTTGGCTTCCTTGGTTACATTTTGGAGTGAGTCATATACGTCCTACTATCTATGGATTTCCACCTTTGCTTCCCTGTATAACTAAACACCTTCCCTCTTTTCATCACACTCTCTCTCCATCCTTTCCCCACCATCTGTCTGCCTTCCTCTCATCCTTTATTCTCCCTTCTATCATCATTCCAGATGTTGACTGCTGTCATTGGTGCTTCATAAATCCGTTTTCTCTCCTGTCAGACATCCCTCCATCTCCTTTCTTCCATCTCCTCTAGCTATCCCTCCACCCTCTCGGTAATCAAACCTCACTTAAACTACCCTGGTATCCTTATATCAGGACTTGCTGAGGCTGCATGTTTTCTTTGGGAAATGACTCATAAATTAGGGAGCTCCCAGGCTGGCTGTGAAAGAGCCAGACAGGCATACACAAGGGTGCCTGATTAGTGTGGCTGGGAGAAAGGCCAGACAGGCCAAGGCTGCAAGACCCATTTAGGACCATCACTGACTTGAAAGAGGAAAGAAAAACATATTGATCACATGACACTGGCTGGGTCATTCTTAAAAGCTTGGCAACGGGGATGCCTGAGCTACAACTGGGTTAAGTGTCACTTTAAGTTTTTCTTTGTTGAAAATAAATGTTTAAAAAAGAATAACTTTTGATAAATACTTTATATAACAAGACCAATTCATATACAAATTTAAATCTGGACTACATGCCATAAAATCCCATTTATCCATTGATTGCACAGAATTTCATAAACCCAGAGGAAATGTTGCACGCACTGCTGAAACTCTTGTTAAAGAGAAAACACTTCAGTAAGAGCAGTCAAGTTTTGATGAAATAGGCAATATAACATTTTGAATTTATTTGCTCAGGAACCTTTTACATATTTGTCTTCATGACATTTTACACACTAAATGATTAAATGGAAGAATAAGTGATCATGAAAAAGTTAGGTGCAATGCTTTTTGACCAGGTGGAGATGCAGTGTGAATACAAACTGCTCGAAGCAGACACAAAGGGAACATATATATCTGCAAGCCCATTCCTGCTGCTGACATATTACTGCCATGAGCTTCTTTCTGCTCTGAGGCATGGTGTGGCTTTAGAAGACAGAAGAGGGAAAAACAATGGAGAGATCCCTTCCTTCACTGCAGATATATCTCCCCTCAGATATATACTGACAATGGCAATTTAAGGTACAGTCCAACTACTTTGATGTCAAACACAAGAAAACATGCCTAATGGGAAGAATCTGTGTCAAGGAGATGAACGGCAGAAACCTTTACATTTGCTAAAGTTGTAAAAACAAAGTCTGCTCATGAGTTATACTAGCACTTTATTTCAGTGTTAAAAAAGGCTGTCCATTGAGTAAAACCAGGATGATATGCTGGTGCTTATCCAAGTGTTCCCCCTGAACATATTTTATTGAGTGATGATAGCATTAAATTCTAAAGACAGACATTTTGCATCAAAGACCGGCTACATTTTGAGGAATTCGCGGTTTGTAGATTCTTTAAACCTAATGGCACATTTTTTTTAAAAGGAAGGCTGCAATGCTTTGTTTAAATCTGTGCTGTCCCTTTTACAATTTTACAGCATAAATCAATTCACATGCATGTACATTAAAATAACTCCTCTAAACTCTGTATACTTTGAGCACACCACCAACATTTGTGGCAATTCCAACCAGGGACTTTGTTACATGCCAAACCCCTTTCTCCCAATGTTAACTGTTTGTATCTACACGAAGATAAGGAAAAAATGCAATAGAAATATAATATATGTATGCATAAAAGTAGTGCAAATAAATTAATCTTCAGATCTTAAGAAAGAACATAAAGAAATCTGTGTCAAAACATCACTGAGGTGCATAAAACATCACTCGCCAAACCTCCAACTGAATATATCCTGTGCATTAACATTTACCATTCAGTTATGTCATATAAAAAAAAAAAAAAGGAATATAAAAAGGAAACATATTATCCTGTTTACAGGTACATTAGAGTCCAAAATGCTCAAGAATCATACCTGTTTCATGGCTTCAGACAACAAGCAATGTAGAGTACATGGACAAGTACAGGAAGTCTAGGTCGAGAAATGACAGGCTAATAAAGATTATTCAATTATGTCTTTAAACAGAGACACGTAAAAGAGGAAATGACAGCCTGCAAAGAGGGAATCCAATAACTTCAGGCATCTCCTGATCTTATCAGCAGGTCTCAGACACTCTACGTAGCCGGTATCTTCAGTCACACAGACGTTAAAACTAGGAAGTTAATGATTAACCGTTTAAACGACAAGTGGAAACAATAATGTTTTGAGTGACACTTAAAAAAAGCGCACTAAAATAACGATGGCCTGTCCACATTGAAGATCATCCCACCTTAAGTGAGTCTGGGCCAAAGCTGACTCCAACTTCTGGGCTAGAATTGGGTCTTGGGGACCTACTGGGAAAACGCCTACATGTGTCCACAGCAATGCACACAACATCGTGGCTGCTATCTCTTCCAGACACGTGAACTGGAGACTCTGTTGCCTGTTTTGAGGCTACACTGCAGCTACAAATTGATGGATTTAACCTGTTTGTGCATTGGGATATTGTAGCAGATGGGCGGCTTTCTAGGCCCTTCAACCACAGCCCCCCTGCAGGCAAGGCACTAATCTTGCCGGTTAGTATTATTAACAGATATTCACTTACACCTGCATGTTTGCTCTTCTCTCCGTTATTGCTCTTCCTCTTCTAAATACGAGTACAGCTTTGAGGATTATAAAAATGATGCCAATTCATTAAATATGACCTTATGTCACATTTCCTTACAGTGTTTTCGACTTAACAACAGCACAAACAGCAGTTGTATGAACTTGTTGCTGCTTGCCGGGTTATTAAGAACAATGAGGTATTTCCACATTCATACGTAGACCACTTTAGCAGCTTAAACTAATTAAAAAGTTCCGTGGGGCTTAAGTCGTGCCAAATGCATTGGGTTCCAAAGCTGTGAATGGAGAATGTGATAGTAACACACAGAAGGAACCTTAAGAAAGATCTCAAACCTCAAATCATTATATGGACAACTTCAGCTTATGCAGACAGTCTATGTAAGTCACAATGTATAAAGACTTAACACCTACCAAAAATAACCCTTGAATGCTCAATTAATGTTTTTTCCATTCACATTTTCACTACAAGAGACAAGGGGGATTTCAGTTGTGTGAGGAATTTGGGTTTAATGGTCACTCCCTCAGGATCCATAGGGGCATAACAGTTTATTTTAGCACATTCTCTAGGGACTAACCTCTAACCTACAGCTCAGACAGACATAAATCCAATTTGAGTACATACTGAACTATCAAAAAAACAAACAACACATTTAGCACAAGGTACATAGGTGCCACACATCAGTGGGTCAATCAGCCCAACGGGATGCCATCCATCTTTACGCCCAGACTTTACAGAGAATAAAAGCACAGTCACTTAAACATTCCTGGCTGCTCAACAAGGTATTCAGAACTTCAAGTCAAGCATGTTTCTCACATTATTAAATGAAGTCTGTTTTTCCAAGAAGGCCCTTTAGCGCAGACAGCAATAGAGAAATATGCAGAAAAAGTCTGACCCTTAAAACACAGAGCTATATTTAGAATGGACAGGTGACGTAGAGTTTTGGGGACAAGTTCCCCTCAAAGCAGACAACAGCAGAAGCTCTGTTGGTGCTGTAGTAGGGATATGAGTCTGAATGGTCTGGTGCCTCATTCCCAACAGGACAAAGCACAGGGGAAGAGAACAGTAAAGCCCTGAGGAGTCTCCTGTGATGACTCTTTTCTCACCTAGCTAGACTGTCCCAGCCAGGTCAGGTCTGCTCCAAAAGACAAACCACTGAATCAACTGATTAGCATTTTATGGTCTGGAGTTGTAAGGAAGGTGCAACACAGAACATGGGGGGAGGTGGAGAAGAGGGCGGGTGAGAGGAAGTGAGGGCTCTGACTTGAGATACAGCAATGACAGTGATTGTCATTCATACTGTTGTAAATGAATGTAAACGGATGCTAAAGGAGTCATTATTCACAAAGGAACTTGTTGTTGATCATCCAAGGGCCAGGTAAATATTAGTTAAGGAAACTGAACAAAATATGTAAAGTTGGCTTAAAATACTACAGCTGGAACGACTCAAGCTGATTTGCAGACTGCCAAGGAAACAATTCCTAACACATTAGAAATGCCAAGTTGGACCCAGCACCTGTTGAATGAAGTCACCATTAATAAAAAGACACATTTCAGCAATTTCAGGGTCCATCAAAAGACTCCCTCGCAGTAAAGTGGTAAACAAAATATTCAGCAAAGTGAAGGACAAATGCTGGAAAAGAAAATGAAAAAGGGCACTCACAAAATTCACCAGGCCTGGTAGGTATTTTTACAATGATATATATCCTGAATCTAAAAAGACACAAATCTGGTACCTACTAGCTACAGAGCAAACTCATTTCCTTTGTTAATGAGCATGTGCATATAGTAAAAAAACAAAAACAATCATTAAGGATTACTCTCAGTGTTAAGTCATCAGGTCACATGTTATCATTTAACATCTTAATGTTAAATTGTTTTACAGGAGCATTGTCACGTTGATAAAACCAGATCAGTGTTTTTATAATTACCATTATTATTACATTTTAAACTAACAGTGTGTGGTGTTATCCATAAAAGACCAAGAAGATAAGAGAAAGTCAATATTTTGTTAATAATTCGAATAAAATGGAAAATCCCATGATTAATGGCCTTGCATCCAGCTCTCGTTTATAGTTTTGTGATAGAAAATGAAAACAAAAATGTAGACAAAGTGCCAATGTTTACATTAACTGAAAAAACATTTTATAAAACAGGCAGCTCAAATCAAGCAACCGGATCGGTACATAGACATGATATAATAACCACATACCACCGCTTTGACGTCAATTCCTTTAGCACTTAGCAGTATCACTCCGCCTTTTGACTTTAGATGTTTAAATACAGAAAGTGTATGAAACCAAAATAGTCACAAATTCTGTCATTGTGTTACTTATGGATGCATTTATAGTAAAAAAAAAAATGATTCCCCTTTAGCTGGGGACCCTCTCAAGGACCCCTCCTCCCTGGACCCCACTTTAAAAAACACTATATATGCAAGGAAGCAAGAATGCTGCAGAAATACACTAACCGTAAATCAGAACTATCTGATGCGGGTCTTGACAAGACAGAGATTATGGCCGTAAGGCCAAAAGTGTGAGATATCTCTACAGAGTTTTTTAAACCGAAACTCGGGACCAGAGAAATTGGAGCAACATCATCACGACTCCATGCAACACACCTCCACCCACTGAAAAAAGGCAAGCCTACTACAAGCAGTTATCAGAGTCTGACACTAAACCGTATTTCAGTGGTTGCACAATAATTGGCAACACATATATATTTAAATAAATATTCAAAAAATGATATCAATATAATGTCTGTTATAAAAAAAATATATATAATATATAATAGATGGTAGTGTCGACCCATGGCAACTGACTTGGTATGTGCAGCCAGCCAGCCTATTTGATAAAGAACATAATTATTTATAAATAAAAAATGGTTTAAATTGGAATCGGTCAATAACTCCCATATTGCCAAACTTTATTATTTATAAAAGCAGTAGCTCACTTCAGGCCATGATATGTTGTGATTCTATCACAGCTACAGTATGGAGCGTTGTTGGGCCCAGCGTAGAGCTTCTGCTGTAATATTCCTGTTAAACATTGAAGGCTGGATGAAACGACAGAGATTTGGTGCACAGCTTTGTAAGAAAATATTTCTTCAGGTGTTTCAAACTTGTCATTTATAGTTTTCATATAAAAGTGTCCTGTCCTCCCATGGCTATAAAACCATGAATCTATTACATTCAAAATATTTTGGATAGGTTACTATTGGCTCTCAAAAGCCAAATACGAAGTCACTCGTTTTATTTTGAAGGCTTGTTCACAGTCAACAGAAAATGGCTGTTAAAAGATACTTTATCAATACACATATTGTACTTTTTACAGAACTTATCAAAACCAAAACCAACAAAGAAAGCAGTTAAACATTGACCTGACTTCCTTTTCCATTGCTACCACCTGTGCATACAGCTTAAAAATGTTGTACTCGATAAGACACACAGGCACTCTCTCAGCCGATCTGAGGAGGTGGTGTTTGTATAAATCTAGGAGGACAAGTCTCTGTTGATCCCACCACACCCACTGGTTTCCTCTGTGAAGGGCCTGGAAGGTAAATAACAGCAGGACAGAGATCATTCTTACTGCAATGCTCCTTGACCGCAAATGCAAACACACAAAAACACACACACAAGTATAAACCCCGCAACGTGTACGGCCTGTATCCACTCTGCCTCCCATCCTCTGACTTTCTCATCACCTTCCCCCGCACAATCTGACTTCCTCCATTTCACAAGCCTTGTTAACAAAACACACCAAACGCTAACATTGCATAACCCAATCGGCGACCTCACACACACACACACACACACACACACACACACACACACACACACACACACACACACACACACACACACACACACACACACACACACACACACACACACACACACACACACACACAAACAATGAGAGAGAAAAATATGCAAGTGCTCCCAAAGCACTGATTGAAGCATCCACAAATTTGCTTATCATTCAATAATCTGTCACTGAATTTTTTTCCTCCCTCCTCGCCCACATTCCCGTCTTCTCCTTCACTTTCTTGGCCAACAGGTCCTTCCATCTGTTAGCCAGCTGGTGGAGGAGGAGGAGGAGGGGGGGGGGGAATGGAGGCGGGGGCTGCTCCACCCGGCAGTTTTGTTACTCTCAACAGTCTGACTTTCTCCCACTGACTGTAATGACTCTTCTGTGGGTCTCATTAAGGTCTGACCCAGTGCTGGGTTCACCTCCCCGCATGATGTCACAACCAGGCCACAAACAAATCACCGCCATAATGTTGATCTGTATAGCAACATAACTTTTGTGTCACCAGGCAAAAAAAATCACCAACTACTGTATGAAAATAAAGGAGCTGGACCTTTTTTCTGATTTCACTGCAGAAATTATAAGTGGAACACATCACCACATAGTTTTGTGTTAAAGGCATTACCAGTAGTGTGACTTGAAATGGGTCTGATACAAGCATCCGATCTGATTAAGCTCTCCTCCAACGCCAGAGTAAGCAACAGTGTCCCGCTTAATGGTGTGTCCAAATGTGTCAGTCATCGGTCTTTTCTCTTCACTCACTCTCCTCTCTGCCTCTCCTCTGACAGACAGGTTCAGGGCAGGAACGGGTTCGACAACATGTAACCCGACCTCGCCCAGCGCCCGCTCTCGCTCTCTAATGATCTTGGCGTCACTCCCATTCCCAGTGTTGATTTAACCTGATGTTAATGTGCCCATTCTGCACTTCTGAGACCAAGTTGTGTTCCACTAGGTCTAATGTACAACAAGCCTCTGACACCTCTGCTCTCAACCGGGGTTTTTAAGTAGCACTATCTTCAAAGAGAAATAAATGCGTTTTGACTGTTTTTCTTTTCACAATGGGCAAGACACATACTGTATGTAGGCATCATTCCTGTTACCCTGGCAACCTGAGAATGTGCTATTGGTTTTTTAAAACCTTTAGTTTCTCTATACAATAATAGATGCTAGTATTTATATTACAGCATCTCTTGCTCAAAGTTAAAGCCCGCCTAAGGTTCACATCCCAAGCAAACTGAAACTGGCTACGACTGTTTATAGCCGTCATTACATTTCATTCAATGTCCATCTAAAGAAACTAGCTATTCTCTGCTATTCCCTGATGGTTATAAGTCATTCCACACTAAATAACCCCTGCCAAACTCAAATCAACTACCATTGTACACTGAAAGGGATCATTCTTTTGCATTAACATTAGGTGCATTAAGATGCACCCATGAAATGGATACGGTGTATAAAATTGCAAATAATCAAACAAATGCATAAATGTGATAAAAAAGAAGAGTTGGTGAAAATGATCAAAAAGCCAAAGACACCATCAACTGAAAACTTGTTGTTCAAATCACACTTCTAATACTGCAGACAATATAGTGTAGTGAGAATGATAATGGGAGCTCGCTTAGTTGCTCATTCCGTCCAACCTGCACGTTACCAAAAGCAGTTCCAGACCTGTATTACCATGGAAACCTCTTGACCTTTTAACCGCTTGTCGTGCTACACCTGTCAGCAACTCACAACTGCACCGTGTGATCCCCTCCACCCAACCATCCACCCCCATTCTACCTCTTTTACAAGGTTGTGAAATACGTAAACTCCTTCAACTAGTGCAACAACTCACCCACAATGAGGAATGGGATTTACTGTATTATCTCATTGTCAACACCAACAGAGCTAGTGATTTAAACTACAGTTTGTGCCTTTGGTAAACTACATATGAGGTTTAAATCAAAAAGGAGAAGTCCCATCCGTACCTGACACTGTATAAATTGGTGTAACTTGCACCAGACCGCTGCTTCTGTGTGTATGTGTGTCCTTTGAAAGCCAAGCTTGAAAAATGACTCACAACAAATCCACATTTTCTCTCCTGTACAACCCACCTTATCATGGAAAAGAGAACTTTGTGACCCTTGGAGCAATGCTGTCTGGATCATTTAGCTTCTGGCCGGGTTTCAAATAGCAAATTGGTCCCAGGCACAAGGCCAGAGGACATGCGAATGACTAGCACCTACTGTATGGAGCGCGCTACGTCCTACCAGAAATTTCTTCTGTTGATTTTTCACCTCAGAGGATGACTGATTCTGGTATAGAGGCATCTTCCAGTCAGTTAGCTGACTTGATCAGGTCAATTGGAATAGAGATTGGAGAATCTATCAAAGCTAGTTTGCGACAAAGTGTCAATCCAGAACAAACGCCTGGTGTGGCGTCCAACCAGCCTCAACATGTCCTTCACCCTGATCAATGTGGCACCACAGTCATTGATGCCACAGTCAGTGATCCTGTACCTCATGGGCACACCCATGAGGTACAGGATCACTTGGATAATTACCATAAAGTACAAGTGGGTTGTAGGACTCAAACATTATCTCAGAAAGAGGTTGCAGTGACGCTCTGTCCAGAGGGTGGGGGCAGTGCTGCACATGTGGGTGGGGCTTCTTCATCAGGGTTTCAGACCTTGTCTGGCCGCGCTCTCTCTGGTGATGACAACCATACAATGGACAGAGTTTTGAGTTTATTGGAGAGAACTGTGTCTAGCAATGCTCAAGTGGCTCGCAATCTGCCGCAGGATAAGATGCGTAGGTACACTCGTGACTGTAAAGTTTGCGGCAGCTCTGATCACAGCACTAGCACACATTGCAGGATGGACAGATTATGTTTCAGATACAATTTAAAACTCCTATATTTACTTATACGTTTCACTTTAAGAGGAATGTAGATATATCATCATGTGGGGGAAAATATCAGGAGACCAGTCATGAAAAATCTGTTTTATCTCTCCCGGTAAAGTGTATTGGTATTAACTTCAGCTATAATGAGTTCAAGCCAAGAGGTGTGTCTTCGATCCAGTTCTTGGTGATGCATTTTGTTTCCATTACAAAATGTGCTGCTGTTAATGAATCCCCCCCATGGTTCTCAAGAAAAAAGCAGAAGTACTCGACATGGAGAGAAACAAACCCAGATGATTTCTTTAGTCCAGGCTTTGAAGTTTTACGGTTCTGCGGCTCTACGGAGCCTCAGAGGCCAAGGCCCAGACGAGCCTGAGTCTCATCAGACCACTACAGACCACCATTTCATAAAAAATCTACCACATGCTCTGGACACACATGCTCATGGTCAGTAATTCAATTAGTATCTAAAAAATATGT
This sequence comes from Anoplopoma fimbria, assembly GCF_027596085.1. NCBI lineage: Eukaryota > Metazoa > Chordata > Actinopteri > Perciformes > Anoplopomatidae > Anoplopoma > Anoplopoma fimbria. The sequence continues at coordinate 21,317,851 of NC_072469.1, forward strand.
TTTCATTCTCAATGTCAAAAGGAGATCAGGATTTGTGACAGCATGGGCCATTCACATTATATTGACCTCATCTCAACAAACACCCCCCCCAAACCCCACACACAACTTTCGCTGCCTGTCTCCCACATCCTATTCACATCCTGTTGGGTGACGGCCCTAAGTCTTCCCTCATTCAATAAGATGCCTGTCCATTCTAGCCGAGGTTTCCATGTCTCTCCAAACACAGAGAGGCTAGCTCAGAAGAAAAGTCCACCAGAAAAGATATCCCATCTGTGTCCCCATCCATTCTGCTGGTCTGGACATGAGCAAACAACTTGCTTTCACCGCCCCGGCAACCCGTTTTACTTCACACTGGCAAACCATTTGAATCTACACTCACACACATACTGAATGAGGGTTTTTGACGGCCGACCCAACATCCTCTCATGAATTGAGAGAGATAAATGTTTAAGTCACACAGAACAAGACTTCCTGGCCCTTTGTGACGATGGTAGCAAAGCTTTCTGAGAAGCCAGGAGATACAGACAAGTGGAAACCCCATTTTTTGAGCTTTGGAGAGATCTATGGACTGAAAAACATTGTGTATAAATGGCAAGCCTTCAACTATGGCACAATGAGGATATATTTGATGTTTGCATATGGTAATCATTGTCCAGACATAAAGACTTGGCTTATTTTAAAAGAAGGTTAAAAACTCTATAATTGGGTTTGTTAAAATAACGTATCTAAGATGTGCAGATAAACAATGCAAGTAAATGTGGTCTAAAACCAATATCTTTTAATCTCCAGTATTCCTCTTGCAACTTTAAATGTTTTGTTAAGAAGCAAAGAAGCTTTGAAAACACTGCCAAACTATTGTTTAGTCTAAACTCAAATTAGTTTTGCTAAATTTTAACAAAAAAACTTTAATTGGAAATGGAACAGGTGCATAATTTGTCAGTGGTCATTATACTTAACGACTGATTTGAAATGCAAAGGCTGCCCTCCTTCTCAGTTCAAAGCGTCATTCCTCTTTCAATTACATGTCACACAGGCACAGAGCAGTGCGATGGGAAAGTTCAGTCCTCAATTGGGGAGTTTGCTTGGACAGATTGGACAAATATTTCTTTTGTGTGGTCGTCTCCTTGCCTCTGTTCGGCCCCGACAGCCACAGAAGAGGGAGTGCACAATCCAAACTGCACTACATTACGGGCTGGGTGGCTGTTCTGTCCAAGACACATCGCTGTCTCACCAGCTGCCTCTCTGTTTACACTTCAACACTAGCCTTAAGTATCAATTAGGTTTATGGGGGAAAAGAGGCTTTTAGTATAGCGTGGGCAGAATCCAGATATCTAACTATCCTACATTTTACATGTTAAGAGAGGTTCCACCTCTAAAGAGAATAGCATGTCTAGATTAACTAAGGAAGGGCAAAGTGAAAGTCAGTTTTAACATCATGCTGCAATGAAGAAAATCCAGGGACGAGAAATGTGTTTGATGTTATTTAAAGGACAAATAAATTCAAAGCACCCATTTCAACTTTAACGATTATTGTTTTTGACGTCATACACAGGTTTTAACAGCCAGTCAGTTAAAAATGCCCATCCCTAAAACAAACCACTCTTACTGCTTTCCATTCCAAGAAAAACTCCAGACACAGTGAGACAACTTCAGATGTCTTTTGCACCATATGGGGCCATCTACAGAGCATAAAGGACCTGTAATAGCACACCAACTGCAAGGACAAACAGCAGCCCGCACCACATGTTCCTGTAAATCAAACCCCGAGTGCTCTTCTGTTTCAGCATCTGACATCCAGCACTAAAGGGCAGGTGATACCATTATGATCACTTCATGGTCCGGTATTTGCTACCTGCTCAGCAAAGCAGAGAGGTGGTAAATCTGACCAGGAGGGAGAATAACCCTTATAGATCTATAAAATCTTTATCTATAAAATGAAAAATATGTCCAAGTACAAATCTTTAATCTTGATTTATAACTTTGGGGGGATGTTTCACAATCACAACAACAACATAAAACTCTACAGTGGCTCTGCTTTATAATAATACTTAAAATAAATGAGAATATTTTAGTCTAAGCTGTAGGAGACTGCTCTTGGTATCCTGTTAAATCACTTATAACCCTTACATTGTTGTCCCCTGAAATGATCGTACAACCTAAAAAAAACCCAGACGTATTAAATGAAGTCAATTACTTGTGTATATATTCAATCATGTAGACTGCCAAAGTTGTGTGTTTTAATTGGACATTGAGCTATCATTTCAGAACATTGTGTTGCCAGGGATTTTCCGTCTTTCAGCAGAAACTAGACATGTGATTTATAACAACAGTAGATTAATGACCAAAGCCAGGCCAGGGCTCCACATGAAGGGTCTCACCAACTAGGCATGTCATCAGAAACACTCCAGGGAGGACACATAGTTAGTCTCCTTCAGTAACATCATCTGTGCCCTCTTGTGGAGGGCTGGCACAGTTCATCCCCACTCATTGTTTCTCCCTGTTTGATCTGAGGCAAAAAACACCACAGCTGCTGGCAAGATACGTTTATTCTAACCTCCTGTTTTCTCTGGTTGCTCTTCTTTCTTCCCCCCCTGCCCCTCACAACTATTGGCAAGTCACAAGCTCCTCTCAGCTTCATGGAAATGTATCACAGAAACTAATATCAGCCCCAAAACCCTCTTTGTTTGGCCTGGAGTTGAAAGACTCTTAAACTTCAGCGTGCTAAGTCCAACCATAAACTGACATCATGGAGGAACACTCAAATTGCTTGGTTATCATTGATTTATCCTCATTCATTCACTGGGCCCCGCTATGAGACGAGCCAAGTGTGACATAAATATCAAAAGCAATTTAAAGCGGGACTTCAGAGGCAGACTCTGCCCGCCTGAGATGATGCAAGGGACAAAAAGATGAGTGATCTACACATAAGTCTGTACACATAAGTCATCTGATGTAGTCTAGAAATCAATTTCATGTAATAAAAACAGTTTATGGCTCATTTTCAGTTTCAGGACTGACTAACTTGATAACTGCCTATTTTAGGCTGTTAATGAAAACGTATCATCATAGAGCAGTGGTTGAGAGAGAGATCTTAAAAGGCTGTGAGTGATAAAAGTGAACAGACCTCCCAATAATTCTTTCACACTAGGACTGCAAGTGAGATGGCCTGTTAGACTGGTGGGTCTATCGCTCTCTCTATAAAAGCTCATAACCCATATGTGTTCCATAAAGTAGTGATGGTTTTTACATATTCAGCAAAAACGTTGCTTTGGATACCTAAAAATGTGTTCCCTCTTACCCCATAAATCAGTTTTATTTTCATGTTCGCTCTTGCGCTGACACCAATGACATCATGTACTATAAAGTTCCACTGCACGCCTATGCTACAGTCCATATCGTATGGACTCAAACTTACAGGTTACAGAATTTTAAAAGATTTAACCCTTTTTTTCCACCTACTTCTCTAGATCTCTTTGTGGTTCCTACTTAATAGCAGACTAAACATAGTGTGGCTGCAGAAATGTGCCCATTGAGGTAGCCTACCTGCTGTGTAACCTTCTGACACAACATTTTCTTTTGAGTCAACTCTATTCCCGTGGTTCAAACGACCTGTTGAGGTTTCAGAGGTACTCAATTTAGATAAACATTACATTTACAACCTTTTGATTAAAACTACCCTAAATAAAAAAAGAGGTTTAAGCTGTCTTTAGGGTGAATATGGTGAAAAAAAAACCCAATCTGGGACAGCTGGTATTTAGATATCCGATCACCCTTTGTTCAATATCATTATATTGATTGAAAGCATTTTTGTACAGCCAGTGTGAAAACACTTCTGACTCACACACATAATTTCATCCTAGCTCTGCCAAAAAAAAAAAAAGTGCAGGAAATTCATCTTCTTTGTAATGTTGATACTCTCAACATCTCCTCAAATCATGACAAACCCACGTCATCAATGTCACAACAACAAATGTGAATTGTTAATGTTCCGGTCTGTCCATTGTGCTATCATTCAAACTAAACTAAACTAATGTATCATGACCCCTGAATCATTCCACGTCACGTTGCATTGCTGGGAAACTGAGATCAGACTTTTGGCAGCACGAGTCTTTGATGAGGAGAAACAGCGTCATCTTAGTGATTGCAGAGGAAGAGAAACAAACACTTCCAAAGTTACTCACACCGGGCCAATTAATCTGTCCTTTGCCATTCCCCCTGCCATGACGTAGCTAAATGAAGCTAATGCCGATGACAAGTATGTGCAAAAACAGAAAGCAACAAAAGGCTCCACACACACTACTTGTTAACTAAAGGATACGACACACTAGAGTAGAGAGAAAATGAAAAGAAGCAGCAGGTGTGAAGCAGCTTAAAGCCGTCAAACTTCTTCTGGCGTTAGTACAGACATTCTCTGGTCTCCTGTGGTCAGAGATCCATCTGAGGGTTTTGAACAAAGGCGATCTTGCAGCTCCTCCCCTCCCGACTGGCCAGTAACAGAGTCATCATTCAGTCCTACTCCACCCTTTTCCCTACATGATGGCCCTTGTGAAGCCCTGATGAAGTAACACAAACACTTACAAAAGAGCCTTTATTGCCTAAACATTATTTTATATTATTTCTGCCGCTTACCCAGTTTGCGTATTTGGATGTTAAGAGCAATGGGTTATCTGGAACTTTTAATTGTGATTGCTAGAGAATTCATCACCGTAAGAAGGGAAGGAAAGGAGCAAAGGTAAACCGTATTTTGTGAGAAAAGCTTTAAATCAATAAAAAGCTTTAAAGATCACTTCGGAATGAATGTTTCTGCACAGGCATCGGGGCTATGTGTATTTAATGGTGGTAGTTTGATTTTACTGAGGGCGGAAATAATCAAGCCACACGTGTTCGAAATGATCAGCAAATGTTTAGCAACGAGAATCAATCCTCGTTAAACACAAGGCCATGATATAAAGATATAAATCTACATGACTTTTTGTGATCTGGCAGGCTAAACCTGACGATTTATTATCATTTCACCTCTGAAACATGTAACATCACACAAATATTTATCTCCTCGCCTCAACAAAGGAAGAGAGTGACATGACAACGCTTTTACTGGAATATGAATCTAATTAGCATCTGGTGTGAGAACTAATGTTGGTGTACTCATATTTGATTGGTCATCGTGAATCACACAGATGAGTAAACACATGGCCTATTCAGCATAATGATTGAACAGAAAATAAATGTTTTCTACTAATGTTTTCTACTTCATATTTGGCATGAAGACAAGAGTAATATATATTTGCTACACAGAGTAAATGATGATCCATCTATAAAAGGTTAGTCAAAGGATTAAGGCTCTACGGATAAATCTTACCCCAACATCCATTAGCAGCCTCTGGTAGAAGGGTTTCATAAACTGGTGAAAGCACAAAAAACTATGCTGGCAGTGAATTTGAATTGTATTATAAATCAAAGCTTGAGTAAAAAGCCATGTGCAGACCCAATAAATTCACTGCAACTTTATATGTAAATGAAAACATAAAAGAGCGGCACTTGGAGCTTTTGGAGCACAGGACAGTGGAACCATCAGCTGCGACTGTAAAACTAAATCCAAGTATAACATCAGCGGAGGTGTTCCACATTACAATGGATGTAAGAAACAAAGCAGTTTGACAATAGGTAGACATATGATCGAGTTAACAGTGCCTGCCACAATATTTTGTTTCAATCCACTCCAGACAGAAATAAATCACATCCACACACAAACGAATAATTTCCATGACACTGCGCACCAAAAGACCAAGATTGGAACCATGCAATTGAAACAATAATAAGACTAATATGAGCACAAAGACAAGCGCTGCGTTTGGATGAGTCATTTGACCCAGGTCTAAGCCTCACCCACCACAGGGCCTGCCAATGTGTTACACACGTACAGCCCAGTCTTTGAAAAGATCCCCAAGCGTCTGGAACACTGACCGCATGATGGTCAGGGAGGGTAACCATAAATTAGTCTGAGAGAAAGAAAAAGGGAGATACAGACAAGACAGCTCAGACTACTGTTCTCACACACTGAGGTCTAACAAATGAACCTAAAAGTGGGGAGTCCTCTCAAGGCTCCCGATCATTCTGTGACTTTCACAGAGATTTGACAGGAACGCCTCACCATCAGCCAGAGATCACAAAAGGATTTCTGTCCATTCATCCACTATGTAATCCTTCAGGATTTGCTGAGCAACTCTTTTGGAACAACATTAAACACACGATGTTCCAAAGGATGAAACAATCATCTGCTAATCCCAGTAGTTATCTTTTCCTTTCAAACACAACGCACCAAAGGGGATGAGCCATCGCCACGTCATTTATAATAAAAATTCAGATTGACACCTTGAACATCATGGAAAAAGCATTAAATAAAACGGATGTCTGTGCGACTACACCATGTGCAGTTGTAAAAGAGAAGGCCAATAAACTGCCAAAGCAAACAGCTGAAAATGTTAGGAAAACGATTCAGCTAGAAAACAACATAACACTTGTTTAATACAGGCAGGTCCCTCAACACATCACAAGTCCTGCCAAACCTAAGAGCCTCAACTATCCAGACAACAATGATGGATATTTTCTGGTTCATAATGTTGGTAAGGATGGTCAAAGATCATTTTCATTCTGCTGCCTGAGGTTTAAACAGTTCAAACTTAATACGAAATGGATTTAATTTATGTGTCCCTCAAACTTTAATCATAATATTCAGTATGCGAAACAAATAAATGAAGTATAGTTAAAAACAAAAAGTTACAGCAATTCACATTTACACTGGATGTATATTTAAAATGTATAATTTACGTGAGTGGGATTGCTTCATGAAATGTTATCAAAGCAAATGCTAAAACTATCATGCAGCCACAAAAGCTATGCGTGCAAAACGAGCAACGATAATGTTACAGAATGACAAAGTCCTTGCATCATAATATCAAATATAACAACTTGCACGTGCCTTTCCTCGTGCGCTTAGTACGCTACTGTCATTAAAGTTGATGAGCTAGTGACGTGTTTTGCATGAAAATAATATTACAAAACAAACTTAGACAAACTCTCACCACTCTTAATGGGAGTGTAACGTCCGCCGCTGACGATACGTCATCGGTTATTGCAAATGGAGATGGCACCCGGAGGTGATAGCTATTTAATATCAGCCGCAATTGACCCACGAGCAATACGTCACCAGTGCCTCGAGCCTGTCATCAAGAAGAAGAAGGAGAAGAAAGAGAGGAAGATCTTTTTTTTTTTTCTTTGGTCATATTTTACAAGCTAAGATGTTTCCTGCTGGCACATTTGGTTTAAAAGACAGAATGGGAACTTTTGATACTTACTGCTATGGAATACTATTCATTCTGGAATATCTTTGAGAAATCTGGAAATGTCTCCAAAAACAGAAGCAAGTATTTTCTAAACAACTTGGGCCGTCTGATTTTTTCTTCAGTTCGACTTTAAAGTAGATTTGGCTTCAGTAATCAAACCTAAACAATTCTGATCACACATTGAACCAAACAATGGTGAAAAGTGATCACATCCAGGTTCTGTTCATTTAAATGACACAACATGACTGACAGTTGGAGCTCTTTTGGGGCTCAGTAGGACAAGACACTTACCCAATTGACATATAAGAGCAAACACAATTAGAGACCACACACTGAAAAGAAAATAGATACATGAATTGAAATGAAAATACAGGTTTATTCAAAACTGCAAGACCGTACATAAGTCCCCAATTCTGCCCACTTTGCTACATATGAGCTCTTAAAACAGTGCTTAGCTGTGCTGTGAATTTGTTGTACTGTACTGGATGCATCAACATTTCAGGTCATATATCAGTGCCTGACACCCAGAAAAACTTTTTTCAATACATTGTTAAATAAACATCCGTAATACAAAAACAATTTCAGAAATATTATTTGAATACAGTCACAATTTTAGCCATTTGCTCTATGGTCACAATTGTAATAGTGTGTTACACACATTGGGACTCAATTTCACCACATAGTGAGAGATTGTGAATGATCATTTTGTTAAAAGTCAACAACAACAAATCCCATGAAGCATTGATAGGGTGGCACATACGTAAGAGGATGGAAACATATCCTCTTCAGTCTAATGCTCACTGTCACCCAATGCTAGTTTCAATCAATAGGCATTATATATAAATCTGAATTTAACAGCCAACATTTTTTCTTTCCTTGATGTTTCTTTTTAATCATCACCTACCCAAATTCTGGGGTTATCAAAATACATGCTTAAGAATGGAGTAAAAGTACACCCACTGTTCCAGTGGTGCAGAACAGGTCGAGTGTCACAATCTGCTCCGTAAACAGTGACATGTCAGACTTATGCTGTTTGTTTTGGCTTTTATACGACACATTTTGTAAAACAAACTGGGCTGCTTTTGTGGTGCAAAACTTCTACCTTGGCTTCAAATAACAGCACAAAGAAAACTTCAACTTTCATGTTTATGACAGACTTGAAATAAGTTAAAGCGGCTAAAGAACAGTGCAGGCTGATTTCATTAGCTTTGTGAGAACAGACAGTTCACTTCCATGAACACGGAAAGTAAAATATAGATTGTTGATTTTCTCTTTAAGATCATAGTCAGGGAAATGTATGGACAAAAAAAAAATGTCTGGAGAAGTTGGGTTTTTCATTTTAAGCATGGAACGATACCAACTGTATATGCCTTCAAAGCATACCTCTCTTACAACTAGATTTATTTGTGCTGTACTTCAGGATAAATCCCAGTCTGTTCAGTTGTAAATTAAGACCTGGGTCAGTCTGCTGACCATTGATGGTGGTCTGGATCTCCCTGTAAGTACAGCGATGTCTGCTGCTATTCCTGGGTGGCCCTTGCAGTTGCTTTGAATGGTTCTGGTGTATAAAGCCTGCACAGTAAACATAGAAGATATCGGAGGTTTCATACTTCTGACTCCAGAGTATTACCATTTTGAAACATGATCCCTCTTGATTCCCAACATGACATATGTGTCTGATAAAGAATAAATATAAGCAGCATGAAATTAATCTTCATCTTTGGACTAATCATTAATAAATCATATGGCTGTGGTCTGAGGAGATTATGCAAGTTGTGGTGAGAGGAGGTATGAGTGATGGTCTCACCATTTCATCTTTATAAGTTGTGACATATTGAGTATACAAAGCTACACAGAGGGGGGAAGCATCAGAGCGCTGCCTTTGTATGACATCTGTGGTAGTCATTTTAAGTCTTCATCTTCAGCTGTCTCGCCTTATTGCAGAACTCCTCATGCCTTGATATTTAGCTGACATAAACCACTGGAGGAGACATATGAACTGATGGCAAACACCCTCCTAACTCCAACATAGAAAAAACCTTCTATGCAATGTGAAAAGTGTAATTTGCAATGCAATACATGTGCCTTTCCTGACAGGAAAATATTGTGATATAAAGATTATATCAAGGCAACACTGTGACTCTGTTATGCCATGTCCTTCAATTTCTCCACAGATCTTTCAAAAACCACATCCCTTTCCAACGAGCACATGCTGTGCTGAAATACACGGGACATCAATCAACATGCCGTCTTTGCAGGATGGTGTTTAAAGAGATTAGTTCTTTCACACAACCTTTTACAGAAATCACCTTCAGAGAAATGGGACTGAGAGAGTCGAGTGGTTTGTTAACTAGATACCGAGAGATGGACTGAAACGTTGTTGGTTTACAATACAGCAAATCTCAGTTGTGTTTGAATGGAGGGATCAGACTGTGTTGGGCTGGAGGGTGTGTCCATGATGTGTGTGTCTCTAGAAGCCGACGTCGCCTGTGTAACAGTCAGACAACCACAGTTTAACTAACACATGCCCAGGCAAACACACAGAAGCAATGTAGTCATGGTCAGAACTGATTTCTGTGTCTGTCAGAAATGTGTCATACCACAGTACGTGTCAGAGACACTAAGTAAGATGGATCATGTATCTGGGAAAGCCTGTATTAAACAGAGCCTGTGTTATGACATCTTTAGTCATTTCAATTATGACTTCAGTGGGTTTATCAATGAGACGGGACAAAATTCACAAGGATATGCCTGTAAAAAGGAGCACATGACATTAGAGTCAAAAGAACGGGGACATGTAAACCAAATCATTTTAAGTAATAGAACAGCATTCCTTGTGTTCCTTCCACAACTTGCGTATTTGCTATCGGAAAACAAGACATCTTTTAACAGTGCATATCAATAAACGCTTTCTTAACATGGGTGTGCTGCCTTCGCAAGGTGAAAATGCACGAGGCCTAAAAAAACAATCTGCCGACAACAAAATGCATCTGTTTCTGGACTCCACATGGAAGTGCAATAGCATGCTATAAAGCAAACAAAAATAAATGTTCCATACTCCGAAGTAATATTTTGTCATTTTATCATACATTTACATTACAATGTCTATGAAATATCTGTGAAAAAAGTATACAATATTTTTATCCCCCCCATTCATTTGAGTTACAAAAATAATTGTCTCTGTACACATATTCAAAATGTCCAGTGGTTTGCATAATAGTTTGATTGGATCAATGTCTCTGGTCTTCGTCACTATAGGCCTGTGTAAAAGGAAAGACAAAAACATTAGTCTCCTAGAAACTAAATTCAGACACATTTAACCGCTAATAAGAAAAATAACTGTGGCAATTACTATGAAACAGACTATTTAATATTTAAACATGTCATAGACAAACATGAGGTGGAAAATGAGGCATGGTGCTGCCCAGTGGAGGTTCCAACGACCATATTTCACAATAAGTTCTGGGAGAGCAGTGATCTGAGTGACTTAAACAGCAAGCTTTGCGTCTGGTTGCCGTGGCAATCCTCTCTGATAGCCAAGCAGCAGCAGTCTGCTCTCAGATCTCCCTCCAGACTGGCACACTGACACTGGGAACTGTGGGCACCTCCGGAGCCACAAGAAGGAGAACCGCAGACAACCTCAAACTAGACAGACTTTCTCCTTCTCCCAAATGTTGAGGCTGAGAGTTGACGCTGTCTGCTGCGTGTAAACTCAGAACCCAAGTGACTTCATGGAACTGGGCAACAGCATTCCCGTCTCCACACATGAACGGCCTCCGCCAATCACTACTCAGAGCCACTGTGCCCTCCGTTTAGCCTGTGACTGTAATTGAACGGACCATAAATGAAGGTGGAGGCTTCGACAGTAAGTCACCCATTGGTAGTCATGCTGTGGCTCTACAAATGAGGTCATTGACAGACATTGAGGCACTCTAAACTTAAAGGCAGCTGCTTACAATAGCAAAATTGGTTTCTGGTGACTCAAATGATACGGAACATTATGAGGTGAGTCTGTCTCTCTGGGTTTCAGGCTGTGAAGCCTCTAACTTTTCAATTTCTCACCTGAAAACACAGATCTCTTATTGGCGTCGCGTGTACCACCTGTGAAAAAAATAAAGACAGAAAATGTGTCATGTTAGGTGAAGGACTTATGTGACCAAAGCAAAACAAATACTGTATCTTTCCATTAAATATCAAGCCTGGTTCTTCCCGAAGTCAAGGCTAACAGGCTCAGCAGAAAACGGAATAAGCATAACAGTTAATGGTTCAATATTCTCGGGATTGCCTCCCAATGGCTCAACATGGCAATAACCTAGCGGCCCACAGTTAACGGTGCTAACAGTTCAAACAATGGCAACAGTGCTGACAGATCTAACAAGGTTAACCTGGGGGGGGAGGGTTGGCCCTTGCTGCTGTGAAGATGCTTACGGTCAGGACAACGTTATCAGCCGTAACGGCCATATCAGCCATTGCGGAGTGGCAGCCATGAGCTCGCCAGTGGGTCACGCTCACATGCACTAAAAGGCACACACGCACTAAAAGGCATAGCCCGGCTATGAAATCAAAGCACTGTGAAACTTGGATTACAATACATAGAGAGTGAGCGTTCTCTGCTCAGACATTACTAAACTATATCTTTACATAGCAAAAAGCTGTTTGATGCTATAGCAATGCTCTGAATATAAAACTGTATAGAAAACCTTTAAATATCAACTAAGTCATTTTCACAGAGTTTTATTTTCTTCATAACTGAGGCTAATCCTAGCATAACATTTCTCAAAGTTTTATTTAGCACTGTGACTGGTGTATATGCTCACATGGTCAACATATACACCAGCTACATCATCACTTACGCTTCTTGACAGGTGTATAATATAACATACTGATTAAGCTACTTCCACTGTACAGTGAATGTCTATGTTGAACTGACTAATATGCTTAATATGGGGTCAGGAATGGGAAAAGGGCAGACTTCTTTCATCTCCATTGTGGTATGTGTGGTTGTACCATTGTGGAAGTTTATAGAATAACAGGAAATAGCTATGGATTTCTCCCCCATTATTCAGCTCTTACCCTTCACATGGCGCCAGCTCAGACACATGTGCTGTGATACAGGGAAGTCACTGCACTAATGAAGTGAGCCTTATTCACAGACACAAAAACACTTTATGGACAAACATGTTCACACTCTTGACATTTTTTGACCTTCCTGGCAGAAGAAATTAAGTAGTTTTGAGTAATTTGGAAAACTCAAACTTGAAGTAGTTTAGGAAGTAGTAGATTTCTCTGATTGTTCCTCTGTTTGTGGATTCTAATTTGAGTGTTCGGTTGCCAGGATGCAATTAAGCTGTATTATTTACTAGGTCAAAATTACCCCTGAGAAGACTGAAAAATGTGATTAACGGGGCAATAAACTCTCTCTGAAAACAAGTTGAATATCTTACCTTGACGAATGCAATCACTCAAATGTTTAATTCACACACTTTAAAATGCATACAAGCAGAAAGCAGATTTCAGCCAACAGTCCTCTGGGACCTCTCTCCCGCCAGAAAGTGCTTTGTCATGTCTTGAGGCTGTTGGGTCTCTTTAGTTTTTTGCTGTCAGTTTCTCTCTCTCTGTGTCTGAGCTGCCTCTAATTCAATGTGTTGCTCATATCCTCTCTCAACATGCAGTTTCAAATTCCAAGGCTTAGAGCAGACCCCCAGGGGCTATTAAGAAAATGTATCCATCTATTTTGCAAGATACACATTTGGCAAAACAACGACCCTCTGGAGGAACTTGTCGGAGGGGTTATAATTCCATGTGCCAACCATTTGCCTGCTTGATCTTTTGTTTGAAGGGAATTCTTGTGTAATAACATCAATGAAAGTTGTCTTTTTGAGTCCGACACGCACTTGATTTTCAGTTTGAGCAGCTGGTGCTGGTGTTTTGTTTACTTGGAAAACAGGGCAGAGTTAATTTGAGATGGCATACACAGTATCATTTTTGGAGTTGTTCATAAATTCAGAGCTGCCATATTTAATTTAGGAGTCATGGGATCTAAAGGAAGCCATGCCAGTACCATGACATTTTGTTGATAGGGTAATCATTTTCTTCTTGACAAATACACTGGTCCAAAAGAAAACTATTGACAAGATTTCCATAGAATGGACTTTCATTGTCCCAAAAGGTTTAGTCAAAATGTTTTTGGTTACTTTGTGACCTTTTACTAGGCCAAAAGGTCTATTTGTATTACCACCTGTACTGTACAGTATGGGTAAATTGGTATAACGTCCACTGAGCACATTCATGTTCCCCAGAAGATGAACCTTTAGCATTGTTGACTTTCTTTCCACTTCCAAGCTTCCCAGGTTTGCCATCCCAAGGAAAAAATATCCACTTTTGCAGCCAATATCTTATAATAATCTAATAATTATTATCATGACATGAAGTTTGCTGAACTCATTCCTGCTCCCAAGAGGGAAATAAGAATTACTGCCTTGCAGTAAATGCCTCCGCCAATCATTCAAGTTGGAGTTTACATCCACATCTGTCCAAAATGCGATCATTTTACAGTTTTATCCTATTAAACAGCTAAGTGAAATTGTAAATATTAGCATATGAATTCATGTTATGAACAAAACTGTGATTTGTGAGGCCACAGGGACCTTTGACCACATAAATCGAATCAGTTGGTTCTTGTGTCCAAGTGGACGTTTGTATCAAATTGAAGATATTTTCTCCAGGCATTCCTGAGATATTGCGTTCAAAAGAATGGGACGGACAGACAACCCGAAAACATAATGCCTCTAGCGCAAATGCATAAATAATGTATTCATATGAAAAAGCGTGTGATTTTTCCTGTAGTGCCACCATCAGGAGAAAGTTTACACTTTAATTCCCGCTATTTGTAAGAATAAGAAAACAAAATTCTCAGAGAGCTGTTTGTCCTGTCCAACCTCTTCAACTTTAAACTACCTTTTCAGCAGAAATATGTAATGTTTATATAGGTTTGTATTATTTAATCCAGCTATAGTATAACTTCATGCATACAACTCAGAGGCGCAGAGAAGTTTCACCTCATGTTAACCAATGTTAAGAGAGCATAAATTTGACATTTTATTAGTGGACCTCAGTGAATTGAGACCCACAAGCCTCTGACAATCAGACCATACTGCCACATACATTCATGTGATTTATGCACCAGAACATTCAAGGAGGTCTGATCGAAATCTGTCCCGTTCAAAGCCCGAGTAATATGCTGCACTGTGTCCCAGCCAGACCACTACTATGAATGGATTTATGACTTTAAAGAACCGTTCATGTCTATCGACTGGATCTTGATGGATAATTTATCTCTTACATCATGCCAGGAAAGGAAATTTTATGTGACAACGCTTCCCCCCTTTGAAACCAGAATTTCATCCAACTGTGAAATATGGAAATTTTCATGTGTCAGCCCTTGTGCTCCATCTCAAAATTTTACAAGAAACACTAGCACATTAATCTTCACTTTTTAATAGATCTAGAGCCAGTTTAATGGTTTAGCTACTCATTGTGGTAAAGAGACATTACACTAACGAAATGAGCCTCACGTCTTACAAAGAAGGTAAAAACATTAGAGGGGCAATTTGTCAAATTTGTGAACTGTGTTTTCAACTAAGAGCTTTGAGAAACTCCCAGGAAACTCTCCGGTGAAGGGAACCTGAATGAGGAGATGATAAACAATCAAATGTAGGGTTTAAAATAGAGACAAAAGGCAGGTCACTCACTCTTATCCTGTTCAGGAGGCTCCAGGATGTCACTGTCTGTGTCACTGGGAATATGCCAAGGCTGTCGGATGGCCTGTAACTGCTGGTAAAACTCATCCTGATATGGAAAAAAAGAGAGAAGAACAGAAATGATTGAAGACTCTGTTAACTCATACTGAGTCCTAGGGCAAAACTTGAAATATATAAATTGCCCCATGCTACCAACAAAATACTTTTCTGTTAAAATGATGGAACTCCAATCCTTAAAATGACTACATAAGTGGTCAAGACAGACAAGATCACAAGCATATTCATATTTGCTGCACGTCAGTATTTAAAAAGGTTCAAGATACCTTAACCCTCTACACAGGCCTTCCAGTCCATCTACATGGGACCAGGTGGCTTCAATAAAGGCCGACTGGGTGCACGAGTGTTTTGGATAATCTCACTAGGTGTCAACTAGCATAACTGTCAAAGAGTACTGAGGGACTGAAGAATTCCTGCCCACCATTAATAAAGCCTTCAAAAAGGTCTCGTTTTTAACAGCGCCACTGTTAATTTAATCATGAAAGGAATATTAGAAAAAAAATCCTGTTGAAAGTTCTCCTTTTATGCCAGACTCCTTTTTCCCCAATGAAATGACATCCTACTGTATGGACCTCCATGACTTTCCATTAAACCCCACATGAAGCGTGTGTGTGTGTGCGTTTGTGAGAGTATGCACATGTGTGATATTGTGTGTTCTGGTGCGCTCAGTCATGATCTTTCTTTGCAAAGGCTCTCATGTTCTCCAGCAGCTTTACTTGGACATAGAGCCTATTTGACACTCATGAGTTACAAAAATATTACCATAAAGTTGGATGGATTTTGAAGTCCATGACCCAAAGTTTATGACAATTTTACTCCATGTTTTATACACTGTGTGAGCACATGATCTATTTCATTGCTAGATAAATCTTACATGTGGGAAATAGCTAAAATAATATATGTAGAATTTGGTCCCACACCGAGGCCATGGAAGATACTGGGTCAATTGTCAGAATATATAGAAATTTGTGAAATGCGCTTGTGCACTTTTTTAGCCAAAGGGCAGATGAGAAAATCATACCACTCTATAGGTCTGTCTATTAAATTTGAAGCTACAGCCAGTAGAGAGTTAACTTAGCTTAGCATAAAGACTGGAATTATGGGGAAACAGCTAGCCTAGCTCTGTCCGAAAGTAAAAAAGAATAAGATATACATACATAAACCCCAGTGGAAAAAATGACAAATAGTTGTTTAATGGGGGGTTATGTGCTGGACTGTTTTTTGTCAAGGTACAGTCATTTACTGGGGGCTTGTTGCCAACGTGACGCAGACAGCAGGACTTAACCCCCTGTGAAAAAACCAAATGTCATTTGAACAGTTTGTTTCTTTTCACCAATTAAAAAAAAGAACATAAAATGTAATAAATAGTGAGCTGTAGAGGTGCTGGTTGGCAGATTTTGTTACCTTTGGACAGAGCTAGCAGTTTCCCCTGCTTTCATTCTTAAAGCTAAAATAAACTAAGCTATCCGTCTTCTGGCTTTTGTAGTATGCTGACAGAAGGATATCAGAGTGGTATCAATCTTCTCATGTGGGCTTAACTCTTGGCAAGAAAGTACGATTTTTAAAAATTAAGATCATTTTAAACTTTTGGAAATAATTTAATTTGTGAAGACAGTGCTTCCACAATTCAACCCTGCCTCCTCCTCATTGATTATCTAACTGTATTAAGACACCTTGTCATGCAATATGGCACATATGACCACTACAAAGATAGCAACAAAGCTGTTTTTGATGATAAAGGGATATATTTCAGTATCCGGTCTTACCTCAGACAGATAGGCCCGTAGGCTAGCACCGAGGCTGTCTGTAGTGCTTAGTCCAGGAGGGGTGAGCAGCGGTCGGGGATGTGTGGGCTGACATGTCGGTGTCACAGGGCGGCTCCGCGACCTCCTGAAGGTCACCTCTTTATGAGATCCAGGGTTAAAGGTGGAGCGTGTCAGTAAACTATTCGGGGTTAGGGGCCTGCTGGGCGTCCTGGGGGTTTGAGTCCTGCTCCCAGGGTTGCTGGGAGATTGAGTCCGACCCATGACCAGAGAGGTGGGCTTGGGGCTGAGCAGAGGGAGGCCGAAACTGCAGGGCTTGCCTGAGAGGCTGCCAGCTGGAGACTGGGGTCTAGAGAGCAGGCTGGTGAGAGGAAGCGTGTCGGGTAGAGTTCTGTGGCGCAGAGGGGTGTGGAGAAGACTACTGTGTGGATTATTGGAGCTCCGAGTGGTCATCTTCCCTACTTCTGCCAGCTTTGCCAGGTCCTTCTCAACCTCTGGAGGGAAAAAGAGGGAGAAAATCAACATCCAGATTTCATATTTAATTTAGAGTCAACTGATATAGTTACTGAAGGACTGATTTTAATCCTATTTTTCCCCCACACATTTAAATGACAATGTTTAAACAGTTTTATTCGTATGTATACAACGACTGCAACAAATCTAACAGAAAAGTCTGCTAAATCAAGTCATGAGGTTGGTATGTGTCCTACAAGACTGATGATTCACAAACTTTACTGAGCATTAAAGTGGGCGAGACTGCTCGGTTTAATCCTTCTTCTGGCCAATGATGACAATATTTATAGGCCCTGTAAATTGTGGTGAATCCAGCTTCCTCTGTTAGAAATGGTTCCAAGTTGATATACAGTAAAAAAAATTAAAAAAATCTTCCTGACAAAAACTCATTTGTTTGCCTCATTGGTAGTCTCAAAAACATGTCTGTTTACAAAAGAAGTGACGCTGCCAACTTCTGGGTCATTTTTTCCACGTTTTATGCTTTTGTTAAAAATCTTGGCAATTGGGATTCAACAAACCAGTCTGGGAGTTATCATTTGAGAGGGATAATTTCAGGAATGACTCATAAGGAGCATGTTTTTCTGGAAAACTGTAGATGTGTGACGTTAATGAAATATCTAAAGGAAGCACGACAAGGATTTTTACAAACCTTGACTTCCTTGTTTTTGAGCAAATGGTGCTTTTCTCCTATACAAACAACATCTTCTACGCAAAAATGTGAAGCATACGCTCCTATTCATTGACAAATATCCATGCAAAGTTGAAAACGTCTGCAATACTACTCTAAATTCAACTTTGAGACATTCCTTAGTTGATTTGAAATCTATTCCAGACTGAAATGTACACAATCCTTCAGGGATAAAAAACAACAAAAAAAGTAACCATTTAATTCTCTGTCATGCATAATTTGATTGCTGTTTCTGTGCTTAATCAGCTGTGATTGTATGGAGGTCAACCCTTACAGTGCAGAGCACATACTGCTTAGTGCCTTGCCCATGTGCTCAATACTCTGTACGTGTACATGTGTCTGTGTAGCTTTAACCCTCTTGCATTTTACACATGATACTTCTCTAAATGTTAGAAGGAAAACTAAAGATACAGATTACAACTTGGCCTTTCTTGACCTCCCTCTGATTGAGTAAATTAAATTGTGGTTTAAATAGCTGCGTTATGTAACAATACAAAGAATAGAGAACATTTGTCAATTGACTGATAGTCTGCATGAACAGCTATGTGGTGACCATAAGACCTGCTGTGTTGGCAAGTGCCTCTGGATGAAAGGGAAATAACTAATATATACAGAAGAAAAAATTGGTGTAAACGAAGTTCCACATATGACAAATTCCCAGTTCAAGCCCTGAACCACCCACACCAAATCTACCACGACTGTTATCGTTAAATCGTAAACAGGATATGTTCATTAGTAATCTGTTCCCATAAAATTGATATTTTATCTCAAGTTATTTACTGGTATAATGATAAACACCACATGTTTTTGTTGTGAAATCGTCCTCCTTCCGTAAATGGTTGCTCCACTCATGATTGTATTGTAAACCAGTTATTTTCTGTGACTTCCTCTAGCCTATTAAAAGCAGCTTTATTTTAAAGATTCTTCAAGCAATCTCACAGACACTGATATAAAATGACAGCTCCTAGAGATCAAAGGGGGGGCATCAGGCTCCATATGGTATAAACCTTTGATAAGCTCTGATTCAGTAATAAAGACAGGAAAATGAAAGATGGGGAGAAAATGAGACAGCGAGAGACAGAGAAGGAGACAAGAAGAAATAGAAACAGATTTAATCTATTAAAGTCTTTGATCAAGCAGCAGAGAATACAGGGCCATAGCACGCTATTCAACCATTCAGAAGTCATGCAAACTTTATCAGGTCCCTCCTCTGAAAATAAACTAAAGTTTTATTTCATTTCGCTTGTGGGTAATTCATCTGCATGCTTAAAACAATACAATAAACTGCCTGCCAGGATGAATTTAATACTCACCATTGTCCTTAGATAGATAAATTAAGTACAAATATGGGCAGAAGTACAAATTCCTAATATAGTGTAACTAAGACTGGGTACTGAACCTAAATACTTGATTCTTAGCCATGTTTACTTGTACTTTAATCACTAATTTATGGCTCTAAATCAGGAAACTTTTTAAAACATTAAGCAGTTTGGCCTTTTTGGTAAAATGGAAAAAGCGGTTAAAATATTTTCATATTCCCAAAACTAATGCATCTTATTAGTAACGATATAGAACATTTGAAAACAATACCCATCCCTAGATGAAACTGCTATCAAATTATACATAATTCAATAACACATTTAGTGAGTAGTAATTTGTTTCGATATTATGAAAATATAATAAATATAATATATATATTTAAAAAAACAACTTAGTGCACATGAGCTTCACAATACCTCAAACGGCAGACAAGGAGTGACTAAACAGCCACATAATTGGGGTGACAATATAAGATGAAGAGTGAGGGCCTGGCTCCAAACCTGGAAAGTATTAGCAGCTAATAAAGGCTTGAAAGAGCTGAATTAGCTTGTTGAACAGCTTCACTGAGCTGCCTGGTGGGAGCCCTCCATCTGAATATTCACTAACTCTGCGTAAAACAACTAGAAATGAATTCCATCGGAGGACCTCTGGGGGCAAAACTGAGTGTGCTGTTAACACAAATAGTCCTCTTTTAGTGCCCCCTAAGCACCAGCCTGCTGTTTCCGTCTCTAGGCATAGAGGCAACTGGAGTATTCAGCGCCGATGTTCGGATGAGCTGAGGAGATGAGAGCAGCTGCTACCACTGCTGGATGACAGTAATAGGTTCACTAAGTAGGAACATGCTTCAAATAGTCTGCAAGTATGAGGTCTTTACACACAGTGACACTGTCAAACAGAGTGGGAGGACATGCATAAACAAACAAGTGGGCGACACATGATGC
This sequence comes from Anoplopoma fimbria, assembly GCF_027596085.1. NCBI lineage: Eukaryota > Metazoa > Chordata > Actinopteri > Perciformes > Anoplopomatidae > Anoplopoma > Anoplopoma fimbria. Next base: position 21,338,236 of record NC_072469.1, read on the forward strand.
TAGATGGCGACATTCCCTCTGGCCTCCACTCCAGGCTTTCATCTGATTCACAAGTGGATACACACTTAATCATCGTGACAACAAAAGCAGTCTCTGAATCACCCAGACGTCACATATGCCAAAGATGAGCCTTGATCTACATTAGGAATAATGATTTAAAAAAAAGGCCACACAAATTCCATTTTGTCTGATCAAATCACAGTTAGGCTTCGATCATTTCAAAATGACTCAGCAGAGCTGGAGATATTGATTAAACCTGTCAAAGCTGGAGTTGAGGTAAACTCCTGGCATGTGGAAATTATTTAATTAGTTTTTTTTCTATTTGGTCTTGAAACTTTTTCGCAGGAAGATCAGTTTTTAATTAACCAAGAAAATCCTTTGGCCAAAAATAGTGCATTCTTTAGCTGGACTCCCCTCCTCCCACCCCTCATAAGTGCTCTCTAAACCTCTTTCTATTTCATAAGTCTCTGCAGTTCAAAGTCTGTGTGTGTGTGTGTGTGTGTGTGTGTGTGTGTGTGTGTGTGTGTGTGTGTGTGTGTGTGTGTGTGTGTGTGTGTGTGTGTGTGTGTGTGTGTAAATGTTTGCACAGTGTAAAGTATGTATTCCAAAAGAAAGTATTTGATCTGACTTTCCCATACTATTCACCATTAAAGCCACTAATAAATACACAGACAAACACATAGGCATAAAGGCACAGCACACGAACATTCACACCACACAGACGTTCCTACCAGCGAGCTGTTTGCCCATGTTCTCCAGCTCTTTAGAAAAGAGGGAGTCACCCAGTAGCAGGCCCGTCTGCCCGACAGAGCTCCCACCTCTGGCAGACTTCAGATCAGCCTCCCAGACAGCCTGACGCTAGTTAGCGCGGAGAACAGAAAAGAGAGAAAGTCACATTAGAAGAAAGACCCTTCAATTAACTCTTTATATAATTTTCAGCTATTGCTGGAAATATCTGAGCCATATCTGCTGGAAAAAAAGGCCAATTATTATTTTATGGGCTTTAGAAAAACACAAGAAACCACAGCAAGTGTAGATGAAAGCGAATGAGCATGCAGTGCACTCTCTTTAGTGAATGCTGGTCGCTAGACTGTCAGTAGTGGTTCAGGACATTTTTATATAACTATCAGTAAAGCTATAGGAGCCACTATGCACACTAGTCCGTTGGCAAAGAGCCTGACAGCAGAAAATCTTGAAACAGCAGTTAAGGAACAATAAATCAGCCATTTTGGATTGTTCCCTAAGTGGGCACGATATTACTATTATACAAAATAATAACAGATGATCATATTCCAAAGCATATGAAAGAAAAGCAGATAGTGGCCAGATGAGCTGCTAAGCCAATGGACCAAGTGCACATGAGCTTCAAGCACAGGTGAGAAATAAAATCTGTCAGCCATAACTCCAACTCCTGTTAAGTTTGGTTTACACTAGATATAAGTAAGTTCTGTTACGGCATGTGCCAGCACTTAGGTCATATGATTTGCTGAGCACTTAACGAGAGACAGATTTGTGTTGACAAAGTGCTGACACAGAGCAAGGCCCTTGGAGATCTGGTGATATACAGAACATACAGCCTTCCATCAGCGTTTAAAGATAAACCTGGGATACAGCAGGCTACTCATTTTATGATTTTCATGATTCAAAGTGGGTTTCCAGAGAGGACGTAGGGTGAATAACAAGTGAAGTTGCTATCCTCTGATGAATGACAGAACACGATTCCCAGGGTCCATGACATTGATCTTTGTGCCTGTCCGATACATGAGGCGTTCTGTGGCAGCAGAACCACAATGCCACAGGCCAATCCTTAATTACAGCCCTCATAAAGAAGCAAAAGGCGGGTTGAACATTAAAACTAAATCCCCTCCCCAACTTTATTTCTTTCTCTTTGGTGGTATTCTCCCCTAAATCCAACAGCATGACATCATCTTGTCCTTCTCTCTCTCTCTCGGGCTTCTAAGCTCTGGAAAACAAGGCCACCAACAGTTTTCTAGTTGAAGTTTCCAAAATACATTTTCATATTTTTTTCATACTGTAGGGCGTTAAGTTATAAGATGTTACAGCTGTGAGTCTTTTGGAAATCCAAGTTAAGGTTTCACTTTGGTTTTCATTAAACGGTCCACAGGTCAAAAACTTAACTGTGGTACCTTAAGAAAGCCTTCAGGAGACCAGTTGACATATGGAGATTCACTCTTATCAGCACCGTCCACAGTTTAACATTTGCATTTCTCCTGCCCTAAAGCTCCTCTGTCCGCTACAGGAAAGACTATACTGTAATCAGGACTATATATCCTGAAGACTGCAGACCGGAGGCTAAGGCCGGTTGTATTGTAGAGTCCCATAGCCGAGCAAACAAACACGATATCTGCAAGCAATTCACCTTTCAAGATAACATCAGTAAATAAACAGACCTTACAATCAACACATGACTGTTGTTACCTCAAGTTTGGATGAAGGCATGCATATTTACAAAGTCACCCGGAAGACGTCAACATGTTCAGCGTACCATAATAGCGCATATTAAAAAATCATGTAGGAATCAGCAAGGCTCTACAGGACATGGATAGGCGCAGAAAGACCCAACAAACAAACTATAATGGACTTGATTACACGCTAAGGAGACACAATGACTTGATGAAAAGACATTTCCCTTCATCATACTTTAAAGCAGCTATTGTCCTTATCAGCAGCAATGTATGACATGAGTGCAAATGAGTCACAGCCCCCCCCCTTGTTTGGGTGCCTAGAATGGATGCTTTAATCTACACAGACAAAGAGCCGAGAAGGAATGCCTTTTCATCTCCAAAGAAAAAAATGCAGCTATGATTTTTGCAATGACTTGAATTAATGTCAGTGGTGCGAAACCCAAAACGTTGTATAATGTCCCTCCCAGTAAGACAAAACTAAAAAGACCTAAAAGAGAAAAAGGAAAAAACCCTCTGGTGATGCTTCTGCCCGCTAACAAACAAGGATTTTGTTTCTAGCAAAATTGATTCCATGTTGAGCGCAAACAAGACAGTATGAGAGAGGATGGAAGTCTGGAGTTAAATATTTTATAGTCTGCATGTGTGCAGCTATACGTGTGTGGTCAGTAGTAATAATCACCACAATCTGGGGTTCGGTTCAACATTGCCCTCCGCACAACGAGAGCCGCTTGGGATGTGTGCATGCAGTCACAAACCTCAAACATGGTTTGAGCCTACTGCTGGCTTTGCAAAGCACAATTGATGGACTCTCTTGTTGTGGTCAGGCAGAGTAGCATAGACAAACACACAACACACACACACACACACACACACACACACACACACACACACACACACACACACACACACACACACACACACACACACACACACACACACACACACACACACAGGAGCGTATATACAACAAAATAAAGACACACAGGTGTGCAGCAATAATTAATGGCCATATTACTTTTAACCTTTGCCTTTTTTTAAAGTGTACGCTTTAACATTTGGTAGTATGACTCACCCAATGCTAAAGCACCTTCTCTAGCAAGGAAGGAGATCAAAACTGAATGTGAAGAACAGCCCTTATAGGAATTCTGGATGAATGCCACTTCAGCCATTCAAAGTCAGACTGTATGAACTCACTTTACGCTCCACCATGTAGCCCAGCAAGTACTGCTTTTATTATATAAGGTGTGGGATGAGTTGATGTCTGAGTATTAAAGACTACATCCTGGCAGATGAGAGCTTGTCCTCATAAGGATTTGATTTGCACATGTTGAGATAGAGAACATATAAGAGTATTGCAGCACTGTTTTGTTTTCATCCTAACCAAAACATCACCGTTTTTGATTATATTGAATACCAACCCTTCCAACCTGCAGGGAGAGATCATATTGCTTAATAGCACATGATCATAGGCCACTGGTGTTAGGGGATATGGGAAATGAGGAGTCATACTCAACTCTTAATAAGTTCCTGTTGTTTTGGCTAACAGCACAATCCCCTAATAGTTTTATGGACTGCATGTAGGGCTCCCAGGTTCATTGGCCAAACACTGAGCTAGCACAGCCAAAAGCAAACAGGATATTGACAATAACACAGTTAGACTTTCATGTAAGCGTTACAAAGACAGGTTATATGGCGTATCGTCTATTCATAGAAGAAGAACCAGAGGAAAATAAGTGTTGTGCCAATAAGAGTGCACATGGATGAAAAGTAGTAAAGGGATAATGACTGGATTCTTTGCAGGAAATCATAATGAAAAAAATTAGTGTATAATCTTGAACAACATAATTATAAGCTATATAGCTCACAGTCTGAGACTGCATCAACAATCATGTTAACAATCTGTTGCCAATCAAAAGCCTTCGAACTAGTTGTTATATTTGACAAAACCTACAAAATAAAGTTTTAGAAAATCCCAAATATATGTGAACCATTAATACACTCATTGAGATGTAAATGGTATTGAGACAAACATTTAAAAACTATTCTATGGCTGCATGCTTCTCCGACAATGTGTGGCCTCTGGAACACAAGCTTTGGGCTTAGGTTTTGCTGCGCTACTACAACAAAATATTTGAATGTATCACCCACTACAACTTCTTTTAGGTTGAAATTAAATGATAAAACTGTTGCAATTGTATTTGATAAGATTTCCGACACAACTCTAAATCTCTTAAGGTTATAAATAAATAAAGGGAATTTTATACTGAAAAAAATCCAGAACTCACACGGCTCACTTGTTGTAATCTAACAATAATTTAGGACATAGCCTTTGCCAAATGAAAAAAAACATAATGAGGACCTTTATATGAATAAAACTGCACCAGAGCTATGCTTTAAAATCACAGAGATCTGCACAGATGATAACCATGCATGCATAACTGTGGAGGTGTGGAGAGTGGACTGGTGCCAAATATAAAAAGTCATACAGTGAAGCAAAACTCTGCCAACAAAACTAAACCATCACAATGGCTCTGCCTTGTATCACACACATGGCATTGCATCACACCAATTATCTTATTTCTACCATACAAATGAACAGTTTCCCTTGGCCGATTTTATGACGGTAACACCCATACAAGTCTACACCGAGCTAAATTTGATTAAAACATATCACTTAACACTTACAAAGAAAACTATAGACGATTGCTTGGAGAATTTGCTCTGGCAATTGCTTTAGGAAAGTATTTGTCTTTATGAGGCAATTATCACCTAAAGGAGCTGGCAGAGGCAGGGGGCCTGTCGGACTAATAATGATAACCATTAACAGTGTTTACTTTCCAAAATCACCGACATTTTACGGCCCAAACCAGAGCAATGTCCAATGCGAGGCGTACTTCATTTAACAACAGCCATACATGATGGAATGTGCTCTTAATTAAATATGACTTCAAAATTTCAATCCAAGAGAAAGTTACATGCATCCTTTCCTTAAATTGAATAACCCGGGCAACATGTGAAGATACAATTGGACACATTTCTACCAATGCAAGGGACACATGTACCTAAAAAGGTATATTAAATGAGTTGATTAAAAAAAATAAAACACCACATTAGCTACAGGTTGAGTTATTCCTCAAACTGTATGACTTCAACCATTGTGTTTTCTCCAAATAAGCTCATAAAAGCATGACTTTTTTCGTGATTGTGGCCCACAAGCCCCTGAAGGGCCAGTTAAACTAACAAGCTATTACAAATTGCATTTGCCTTTCAAAGACAGCCAAACATAAGCAATTAAACACAGAGTAGCCACATTAGCTACAGTAGGTGACAGGAGACATTTGCACTTGCGGTTTCCATATGGGATACATTAGTACCTTATTCTTAAGCGTGCCAGACAGGGCTTAACCTATGGCGATGTAGTGTTCGGTCCCTTGGTGTAAGCAGCTACTAAAATAGTGGCTCAATGTGGATGTGAAGGTCAGTTGTAAAGAGGACGACACATTTAGCCGGAATCTAAATTAATCAGCTGAAATCACTGAGCTAAACGCGACGCGTGATAAAACTGGCACCGTTTATCATTTGGTCATACCTGACTTTTCACTTGAAACATTTGAGAAAATGAGTGGAAGAACGGCTATTCCGTGTCACTAAGTGCACCGTTTCTCTACTGTCTGGATAGTGGCTAGTGTTTTTGGCCTAATCCATCAGATTCTAGACTGCAGGCTTTGATTCAACAGGTCTTTCAGTCTCTAAAAGTCTGCTCCCAGTTAGTCTGGAGCCTCTCTGCATCTGCTCCACACACGGAGTACTGCCTCGGCTCCAAACCCCTTTCTTTCTTTAAAACATGCAGTAAAAAAAAGCCTTGTCTAACACTTAGATTGGGGCAATTATAAAAAAAGAAAAAAAGGTATCGGCGGTAATTATACAAAAAGGTACCGGCGTCTTAGCTGGCCGCTTTATTAACAGCATGTGAGAGTCTGCCAATGTCTGAGTCTGGCTTGTACCACATTAGGCCTCTATAGATTTCTTCCCTGAAGCATGTGAGGTTATCACGCAAGCCTGCTATTGAACAAAAACTGCGTGTACTCCTGTAACCCATAAATATTTAGCCCTATTGTATACAACCTCTAAATCTGCCTCAATTGTCGTCGTGTCACTAGATATTCTTTTCATTATTTCTTTTCAGATCGGACACAATCACCCTGAGAGGGAAGCAAAGTGATATAGGGAGATTTCTATCACTTATTCAGCAGAGCAAAGATGGATCAGTTTTGTCCTATTAACGAGAGGCTTGAGGTGGGGTTTTTTCGCTCACTCTCGCACAATAGAAGCTGAGGAGGAGAGAGTGACTTGGTAATTGATGGCTGTAAAGTGATCTTAATTGTTTGGTGATGGATATAGGGAGGACACTTACAGAGCCTGACACTTGAGACAAGGCCTCGCATTCCTGCAGCCGTCCCGCCACTGTGTCCACCCCGGGCAATGGAGCTGCTCCAGACAACGCACACAAGACAGCAAAAAAGAAAAGAAAAGGACAGAGCAGAGCGTGAGACCACAAAAATGTAAAAAATAAATGAATATATATATATATACTTCTTTGGATTGAATTGTGTTGTGCAACTTACATGAGATGTCAGGTACAGCTTGTTCAGATATGTGAGACCTGTGCTCCTCTTCTGATCTGCAGTCTGATAGACTGTCGCCCTGCAACCTGCAGGCAACACGTTACACATTTACACCACCGTACTGTACACATTGGCAGCCACATGTGTTGAAATCATCGCTGAAATCGGCATTCTTCAGCCACAACACTGTAATTCATGTTTGAAAACTGAATGCCAGATCAGGCAAAGACAAGCAAGTCTCTATCAGCCTGACGTGATGAGACAAAGAGGAAGTGTTTGGTGACTGATCTCTTCTTCTGCTAAATCAGGGATGAACTGTGAAAAGAAAAGCATGGGGGTCAGTTTGGGGGCACGAATCCTATCTCTTCATTGCAGCTTCTCATCCTGCTGAAAGTCAATCTGAAATAGTCTTGAAACCACAGAAATGCATACACAGACATGTGGTGCATGGATTAAAGTGTACACAGCTCACTTGTTTCACAACTTACTTACTGATGAAGCATAACTGAAAAACTGGCGCACAGATTCTGTTTCCCCTTAAATCTTTCAGTTACTGGTCATTATCATGATGTGTTCCAAGCCCCTATACTGCAGCTTTTTTGTTTTCCCAAAGATATCTGTTTGGACCGAAATGGAAGAGGGTCTGAGAGATTTGGCTGTCTCCTGAAGGTACTAAAAGATTTGTTTCCCTGAGATAGGAAAGTTTACTGTGGGTGAAAGACAAACAATGATTAGAATACCTTCTCAGCAGGAAGATAAACAAGCTGCACGTGGCTTTTCACTGCTTTTATAATTCAAACACACTCTTACATCTGCAATGATTTAAACATAGTATTCATTTTTCAAAGCATATTCTAAGGACTGAAAAATGTAAATCATGCCATATTTACTGTAATAACACACTATTTTAGCTCCAAATGCTTTAAGTGCATGCTATTTCCGTGTCATTGGGGCAACCATTAGCTGAAGACAAAGGAAAGCAATCTATGTGCTTTAATGGCGCGGCTGCATTCCGTCACAGCCGCAGGGCCTCTTGGTTTTCTACCTCTTCGATGAGGGTAAAAGCAGAACACAGCTTTTTAAAGTGTATTCTATTTCTTTCCTTCTTTATACATCCTTCGCCTTGTCTCTGCCTCTCTTTAATGGCCTTTAAAAGACCATTAAAAAGTACCCGAGATGACTATCACAAGGCATTCCCATTCTCTGAACAAAAGCTGCCCATAGCCGCAAGACCTTACTACAATTCCCTCAGTGCATTCCTGATATGAAAGCAATTAATTTAATGAGAACTACAAGCCCGAAAGAGGTTTTGTGGAGATCTATCCATTTCCTTGGACCGCACCGCCAGCTCCGCCGGACTTTGCCCAAGATCTGGGATGCGTTTGCACATAGGAGGTTTATGTGGCGGGAGCACATAGCCATTAAAAGAACTGATCGGGCGCATGGAGGGGGGTGGATGAAATGCTGGTGTGACCACAGCTATAGCCGGAGGAATGAGGACATGCCCACAACACAGAGGCCACACAGCACTTTGCTCTTTAGCAGAGAGGCCAGAGGAAGAGGCGTGTTTCCTGACCTGCCACACAGGCCGACTGGACTGTTTGGTGGCGCGGACAGTTGCTGGACAGGATAAAAAAGTGAAAAAACAATGGTTTCTAAAGGATGGGAAACATTTCTGCTTTGGGTAGGCAAGCTTAAGAAGAAAAGTGCCTATATCAATATTCAATAAAGATAATATACACACTATTTCATTTTTGTCTGTTTTATGTTATTGTGTAGTTTAAGTTTTCAGTAATTTATTTACTGAATATGTCCTTGGCCCCGTAACATTCCAGGTGTATCTTGAACACAGTAGCATACAGTAGCGCTGCTGTAAATGAATAAATGCTCGCTGGGGAGAAACCGGGTTGTCGCCTTCACGCTGTGGGTGTGAAAGTAAGCGTCACCTCTACCCAGCTTTGGGTGGTTCATGGTGAAGCCACGTGGCTCAGAGTTTGACCCCTTAGACAACTAAGGGAGCAAATACAGGGAAAATGCTTTCGAACAAAAGTGTAATACACAGAATGCTGGACCTCACTGAACCACAAGAGTGGTATTCTGTATGTGTTTGCCTAAGGGGCCGACGGGTATGTGAGGAATGCTGGTCCAACTCGGATCAGTGTTCGTTCACAGATCCATACAGGGCCGAGCAGCTCTCTACTATCATTGTGAGAATTTCATAGTATAAGAAAGAATCCACTCAAATCTTCTCAGGCCTTAATTTTATACTAAAATGACTGTAAAAAAGTTTAAGTTTAAAACTTCAGCAAGGTCACATTTATACATTAGGCCTGTCTGCAGGTGTGAAACACAAGGGCACTGACTGTGCCACATATGTTAGTGCTCTGAGGAGTCTAAAGTTTAAAAGGTTGGCCCCATATTGAGCCATGTTTGAAAGGTGTTTCTGGTAATCCCATCAAGACAAAGTGCTAATGCACACCACATAAAAGCCTCTGTTAGGACTGTCCCTCTCCTTCCTGCTCCAGAGGTATTCTGTGTGTATGCGTGCAAGGGCATGCCTCGTGTGTGGATTCATGAATATGTGCAATACTCCTGCAACACTCCTGATTTCAGAATTCCATGCGCCTCCAGAATAGCACAAAAGTCATACCATGCGTGCAACACTTTTCCAGCTTAGGGATCTGTTTATGGCCCTTACACTCACCAAATACGACTATGAGAGACCACGACTCTTACGCCAATAAAACTTGGGGAGGATTTTGTGGTCAGGTTATAGAGGACGGAGCAAGAATTTGGACAGAACCAGAAGGAGGGAGGAAGACAGAGAAGAAGAACAGATGTCTGACATTTCAGTCACGACAAAATGAGCGCACCGGCCAAGAACGACTCCAGATACAGATGCTGATCTGCTCTGCCTCTGATCCGAACCAGGGACGCAATGATAAACCAGAGCTATAAACTATTTGCTTAAAAATACCAAGTAATTTAACTTCCAGCAAAAAAAATCCACTGATACAACTGATCCTCCTGCAGAGCATCTGAGAACATCCTGACAACAGCCTGTGAGTGGAGCGAAACTGATAAGCAGCGTGAATGAAAGAAGATCAGGAAACACACAAATTCCAAACCCCAAACAGAGGAGGCTGTGCAGGCAGATGTGTGCCTGGCGTCTGAGAGAACAGATACCCGTTTATCTGACTGGAATCAAGGAAGACTCCTGCCCACACCTGCCTGCTGTATCACACCCAACACTGAGATATGTGAGCACTACAATGATGCTGTGGTTCAGGTGGGGAACAGGAAATGTGTCAGAAGAGAAAAAACTGTGATAAAGACAGAAAGGGTGATAATGGAGATTAATATCTGTGCTCAGGGCTGATTTGTGAAAACAAGAAACACCGGAATGCACTTCAGATATGATATCATTCTCTCTTCTGAATGTTGATGTATGCTACCTCTGATACAGATGCAGAAAGAGTGGGTGGGGAGCGAAAGGTACGGCACAAGGAGACATGACCTGGGATAGGACCAAATTCAGATGACGGAGAGAATAAAATCTGTAAAATTAATAAACTCAACCTTACTGTAGCTAAAATGAATTTGAATTCATATAATTAAGAGAGAGAGTTTGACATTGCCAAGAGTTAGATGAGAGCTATATCTGTCATGTTTAGCCGGTATGATTAGATAAGCCTGGTGGTCTTTATATTCCGGACAGACATCAGAAGGGTATAAATCTATTCATTTAACTCCCAGTATAAAAAAAAAATCCAAAAATGTTGAACTATTCCTATAAACCCCTGTAGGTCAGACTCTCCAGAGCTGTGCTGTCTCAAATATTCATCTCTCTCCAGAGGAGCACCAGATAAGAGAAGGTGGAAACATTTACCTGGCACACCTGGAGCAGATGTTGAGAGTAACTTTGGCCTGTGGTTCAGACTGATAGGAGCTGCGTCCCTGGCTGAACTTACTGCCGGACGGAGCCAAGCCCGTCACACCCTCCATCCGCAGGTCATCCAGGTCCTCTGAAGGGGGGTGGAGGGAGGGAGGGAGGGAGGGAGTCAAAGAGACACAAGGAGGGACAGAGAAAACAAAGGGAGAGGAAGAAGGCCGGTCATTAATCATACTTCGGTCTCTCTCGTGCCAATATGATGCCCAGTGATGACAGGCTGCTTAGAGTCAAAGGAGCGTGCAAGCACACGACAGTAAACAAACATCCTGCTGCTGCGCTCACTCACACGCTTTTCACACACATACATCCACGAGAAAAAAAAAGGGAAAAGCTGGCATCATCAACACAAAACTCTTTGTTATGAGAAGTGATGCGGGAGAGTCAACGACACGGCGCACGGCGGCGGCGTAGAAACAGGAAGGGCACGTTAACAAGCTGAAGACAAAAAAAGGGGGACAAAGAACAATGAATTCAGAGGAGAAAAACAAGCAGTAAGACGGAGATGGAGAGCTGGAAAGTTGGGTTTCGTCTGATCTATCCCTGTGTTCTCCAGAGCAACACACACACACACACATCACACATAGATCCATCTGAGTCTCTAAAGAAGTCCATATGCATTAGACGCCAGTTTTGTTTTCTTACTCTGTTTGTCTGCAGCTATTATAGTTAGATGTGAGCAAATATGTTTCCACAAACACAGAGATAACAGGTGCAGAGGTCCTTTTTCACTTTTCTTCTCATGTACATGTTAAATAAACTTTCTTTTGTCTATTCTAAGATATCTGCTTCATCTAAAAAAAACAGCTGTTCCCTTTGCGATGAAATGATCTCCACATGGAACAATTCAAAGTTGGAAGTTGGGATGTGACACAAGACTAAACAGGATCACCAGCCATTATATCCGAGTACGAAATGTTCAGCATCAAGACAGACACACGTTTCTTTAATAGACACTGCAATAGCATGATAGGGAAAAGAAAGCATAAAACTCGCCAGTAACGAGACTTATGAAAGAACGGCACTGGAGTAGAATAATAAAAAGTTAACGGTTCATTAAATATAACAGAAGTTCAAAGGGGAGAGTCTGAATCAGCCAGACCATTTTGGTTTTGAATGCGTCCTCAAGAGATAAAACATATTGCAGTACTTTCCATGTTATGAGAATGAGAAGCGAGTGGGTGTCTGGACTCTTGGTTTAGTTTTACTGGTCAAGCTTTTATATACACATGTTGAATCAGGCAGAACATTTTGACCGATCACCTTAACAATATTTGTCCCGTTCCTCTCGTCAGACCAGAAGAATTTCGGAGCTTTGCCAATGGAAAGGGGGGGGGTCGCCTTCAGGACATACGGTATATTCTCACCTCTCGCTGGCATTGTTTCTGCTCTTGTGCATACAGTGTGCTTGTCTCAATGAAAAGTATTACTGTTGGTTTCAAATGACCAGACACACACATACACGTAGGGGATCGCGTTACCTGGCCCCCTGGTTTTGGGGGGAAAATGGGCCTCACACCTTGAGCTTTAAAAAAAAAAAGGAGAATGCATGACTAATCACCTGGATTAGATTGGATGACACTTGCTCATGAGGACTCTCTCCCTCCATCCATCACCGTGGCGCAGAGCCAGAAAATCTCACCTGTCTCCTTTGGGCGTCAGGATATTAATTTGTAGTGAAACCTAAGTGCACTGTTTCGTGGAATCCACTTACTCTACACGGAGTCTTGTGTTATTAATTATTTGTTGTCTGGACCGTCCACACTGAAATATCTCAACAACTAGTAGGAGAATTGCCTTGAAATTTCGTGCAAACCTTCATTGTTCCCAGAGAATGAATCCTACTGACTTCTGTGATCCCCTCTCTTTACTTCTAACGTCATCATGAGGTTTTCATTTGGGGCTTTGAGGAAGAATGATTCACATGTAGAGAGTTAACAAAACATCTGAACAATAACTAATCACTAAATGCCAAAAAATTGACAAATGTTATCATGTGGTTCTCTTAACTACAGTAGTTCTGACAACATTACAGCTTAACACCATAAACTGTTGGCAAACGATCTAAATCAATAAGTTTATTCAAGACCTTTAACAAAGTCTGGGAGTTTCTTGCTTTTCTTGCATTTTGATCACATCATCATCATCACATCAGTCATGTCACTCACATCGCGTCCAGGCAGTCTGAGAACGAGTGTTGTTTTAGCGTTTCGAGGAGGACAGATTCATTCCAGTAATACCCTCAAGCAGGGCGATATTATATGTCCCATTCATCACGGTATGCATTGGAGGGGGTGGGGACAGAGAGCCACCAGCGATTTGGGCTGTTTGCTGGTCGTGGGAACTGTTCAAGTTTCGGCCATCACCTTTTTCCTCTTTTCTCTTCATCCAATCCCATTTCTAAAACATTTCCCTCCTTTTGGCGACTGACTTGTGTTGCATGCCAGATTTTCTTTGGGTCCTCGCCTGTGAGACAAATCATCACTTGAAGCTTAGAAAAAATTCACTTGCGAGGCTGCAGCTTGCATGAAATAGTAAAAAGAACAACGGCAAGCGGCTCCAACTCTGGAGGAGAACATGACCTCAGTGTACACAGCTGCTTGTCACCTCAACTCCCACTTTGTCTTTTGGACTTGTTTCCTTCTTGTCAATAAAAAAATGACACAATACTGGAGAGAAAGACCTCCGTGTCTGAGGGAAGTGAAAGCTAATCTCACACACTCACAGGTCACCGAGGTAAACAAAGGCTTTTGTGAAGTGCCTCCAATACAGAACAGTGAGACCTCCATTTCATTCAGACTGTGTCTGAGGTCAACACACTGTCACAGCATTTTGCGCTGAAGCAATTGGTTCCACACTGTTCCTCCTTTTGGCCAGATGAGAGATGAAAGGACACCATTGCACAAAAGAGACGAACTCCTGGTCAGGCTAACTGGTATTTCATGCATATGCTTGTTTGTCGATACAGATGAGCTAGTAAAAAAAGGGTTCCAAATTCTGTAAAACTGCACTCTCTCCAAGGAGTGCAGGCTTTTAGAATTAGCGCAGCCCTTCATCTGTGCAGCAGCAGTCTGAATCTCAGCCATGTCGGCCCTTGTTGAGGCCGAATCCAATTCAGAATTTTCTGCTGGGAAGGGAGAGGTGACACATTTCTGTGTTGTCACCACGCTCTGAGGAGGGCCTGTGTATGGAGTGCTAAAGTGATAAATATGTGTCTCACAGGGTTGGGGTTTGGGTGTTAGCGTGGTTAATAAAGTTCTTTTACATGCACATAAGTATTCTGGCGTATACGCTCACACTGTATTACACTGATGTCTGTAAACCTGAATATTACAGCAGAAATTGTTTGGTAAAAAGTAGATTTTTGTTGCATCGAAAACAGAAACAGAGATAGTAGAATGCGCCATTTAATTGAATATATTTCAATGAGCACCAGATCTACTACTCTTTAAATGTTTTCAAAGAAATGATCTCAAATCAACTTCACATTATGTAACCAAAAACTAACTGTGTTGTCTCGACACCTAGCTGGTTTCCACGTGCGACTCCCAAACCCATGCTCAGGCAGATGATTTATAGTGTCTCAAGTATTTCCTTTCACTTCTGTGCCTGCTTAGTAAAACACATACGACTGAGTGCATTCTCTCCTGGTTCACGATAGAACCCACAATACCACCATGATAAGTTTACAGTGTGTCTCTCACGAGACCAGCTCTTACCCTGAGACCATGACAGCCTCCCGAGCCTCTGTCTAGACACAACAAACGTCTGTCCACACTCGCCCGTTTGTCAGCCCGTCACATTTCCACTCCCTGGGCACCGGGGCAGCCATGCATGCTCTGCTCCCCCCGTCTAACGACGAGACATGGCAGATATATAAAAAGGGTCTGCGCTGGGGGTAGGTGGAGTGAGAGGAGGTGGGGAATGGAAACTATTTGAGCGATGCAATCCCAACAAAAGGGCCTGAACGATGAGGAATTCCGTGCCGCAATCACTCACTCACAGAGTAGCCAGAAAGGAGCGGAGTAGTGTGCACGGATAAAGTGTTCGTGCGCTCCTCTCTCCAACTTTCCATGTAATTTCATGTTGTTTAGACAGCGATGGATTGGCTGGCTCTCTTCTCAGGGCTGGAAAACAGAGCTGAAGACATAATTAGCGCATTGGCTTCACAAATAACTTAATATACACCTTCCGGGTTGACACGTTGACAGATGAACAGGGTGGAATCATCTCCACACTACCCCACACGTGGAGCTGGTAGACACGCACGCACACACTTCATCATCCTCTGCACCAAATCCAAGTGCTGTGAGTTCTTGTGTCTCATCTGAAGTGAAATAATTAAATTTTCCATTCTTTCATGAGCAGAGAAGGCGTCCCACCGCACAACACTGGGCTGTAATTAATCGTCTTTAAGTGATACATGCCTCTTACAGTCAAAAGGCTGCACTAACTCACACACAGAGACCCACATGTGTGAGCAACATACTAGACGTGGATTTCAAAAAAAAAAAGGCACATTGCACATACTCAACCCGACGCGTACAGTGACACTTGCAGACCTCACACTTCAGTTGTCCTCACACGTACAGGCAGCATTTGTTTTCCATTAGGCCTCCAGCACCAAAGCCGCCACTCGGCGGTTAGTCGTCAGACAGACATCTTTGATGTGAGTCGCGGCAGGGACGCATTTGTTTGGCTTTGTAATAAAAACAATATTCCAACTTACATTTCATAATTGTGTCTCGGCTTTCAATAGCACCCTCCTCCCCCCTCTTGGCCCTAAACATATGCCTGTTAGGCTCCACGACGCTTGAGCGCAGCAGTAAAAAAAAAAAACCTGATCAGAATCAGATGGGGACACACATGAGCAGGGTAACATCACAGCTCTGAGGCCTATGGAAAGTCTTATCGCAGACCTCGGTGCAAACCTCCTTTTAACTCCCTTTCTAACCGCAAATATTACAGAGATTAGGACGTCGCTGCGGGCGCAGCAGAGCCTGATGTATTGATGCTCTACAATACCAGTCATTATAGTTGGGAAAGTGACTTCAGCTGCAGCGTGTTTTGGAAATTTCATGATGACTTTTATTTTCAACTTGTTGCTTTAATATGTTGCTGAATTATACTTTGAGCTTTAAGGAGGTATACGTTCTAAATGTATTACGCAGTAAATTTATCAAAACAGCCGTCTATCAGGATCAAAGCTGCCATCTACAGTTAAAAAATATGATTTTAATCATCACTTATAAAAGAACTAAGTAATCAATAAAACTGGAATTTGCCTGTACAAGAGGGTCGAGAGATGTTGATGATAGAAGAACAACTGAGCAATTTTTGATTTAATAAAACAAACATGCAAACAAGTTCCCATGAGTGAAGGGATATGTTGATGAACAGCGAGCAATTCTCTCCTTTGAGTTTAAATGTCTATAATTATTTTGAGTTTCCCTGCTTGTTTGTGATAAACACATAGATACAGCAGCACACACACAGTTACACAGACAGACGCACGGCTCAACACAAAAAACACACTGACTACTGATTACACACCAATTACAGCACGATGACATAAGTCTATAACTCACTTGTGTATTTGTCTCTTAAATCTTGATTTTGCAGCAGAGCGGAGCCACAGAACAGTGATGTAACTTTTTATTTGTTTTACTTTTTGCTCTTTTAGATAACGCTGCACAGTTGGGGGCTCTTTAGCCCAGTCACCCATGATACACAATGCTTCTATTCACCTAAATCCTTTATCTGGGCTTCTGGATAACATCGCTATCTGTAGATATCATCCTTGTGTGTCTATCTACCATATTTTGCTTTCTCTCTGGCAACAGTAGCCACAACACAGCATCACTATGTCCATTAAGCTCCCCTCCATTCAGATAATCTGCTCAGTTCATCGAAGGCGCTGGTCGGTATGAGGCCATGCTCTGCGTAATGAGTGGCTGTGATCATACCATAAATCTAAAAGTAGTCTCCTTGCCTACTGGTAATTGCTTCCATTAATACCACCGTCATACTGTACCACAGCAATTTGCCTCTCAATTAGAGACTTTTACAGGCGTCAAATTTTGGGCGCAGTTCAGACTTTTACTGGTGACCGTCTTTTCGGCATCGGGCCGGTGAAACCTTCAGAGGTGAACCCAGACCTTTTTTTTTTATGCTTCTACTTCGAGTGAAAGATTTAGTGCTGAAGCAACTCAGACCACTGAGATATTCTCATTCACCCCCCTCTCAATGCACTGCGATGATACTGCTGTGTTGTGTTGGTTTACATTGTTTCCAGGGCAACTGTTGTGTCTCTGGTGTGTCTGGGTGAAGGATGAAGGGGGCAATGGGGGCGATGGGAGGTGTGTCTGTGTGTGTGTGTGTGTGTGTGTGTGTGTGTGTGTGTGTGTGTGTGTGTGTGTGTGTGTGTGTGTGGCGGGGGTTCTGGCGTCAGGAAGTGTGTGCCTTGTCTGCTAATTCTGGCAGTCTGAATGTTGGCCTAAGGCAGAGGACAAAGAGACAGCTCTTATAGCACCGCAATCAGCCCATTCAGTAACATTACGTTTCACTATTACACAAAGTTCAATGATATTCACAATGTTCTCAGCGGTGGTGGAAAGTGACTATGAGCATTTTTACTTGCTGTTTTCTGCTCCAATACATGTATTTATTTGACACTTTACTAGTTACTATGTACATTAAGATCTAACACATAAAACATATGAGTTTATAAGCAACAATGTGTAGTTTAAACTACAGAATAGAGAAAACAGGTCAAATTAGCTCCACCTTAGCCAGCTACAACTAAATAAGACTGGTCTGGAGCCATGCAAGCGTCTCTGTGAGGCTGTACTGGGACACAGCAGTGTTTCAGCTAATGCTCAACATCTCAGTTTAGCACATTAGCATGCTAACATTAGCTAATTAGCACTAAACCGTACTACTGGGGCTGTTGCAGGGTCACTAGTATTGCAGGCTTAAGTCATAAAGCCTAAATACTGGAGACATTGAGTGGTGGATGTTGAGATATTTCCCAGGATAAGTGAAAACTTTGACCTGCAGGTGGCGCTAGAGGGAAAGGTTACTAAGCTTGATGCTCTGGGGATAGTCTGGACCAAAGTAGTGGTCTTACACACATTAACACAAAATATAGGCCTACATGTTCTTTTACTTTTTGATACTTCAAGTACAATTCAATGCAGGACTTTGCTTGTAATATACGTTTTGATACATTTACTTTCTTAAATAATCTGAATATCTCTTTTACCTCTGGTTTTCAACATATTAGATCTTTCTCACAGGGAATACCAAATATATGGTAAAACCTTTAAGGAGTCCTTTTCTAATAATCGTCACGACACATATTTGGCATTCCTGTCAGCCGTAAAAGCTAATAACAGCTTTGCTCTTTCACCAAAGAAAGTCATTTAGTGGGACTAAGTAAATGTTCAGACCTCTGTGAGTTGAAAGGCTAAGACTTTAATCACCCTCAGAGGCAAGGGGTCTATATGCAGGAGATGACCTCCTAACATAGAACATTTTATAATGAAATATCAGGGTGGTAAAGATTGGCTCACTTCACACACAAACAAAGAACTGCTATGGTATTGTACCACATACCCTGCTTGATCAAGGTAGATACGACATCCTCAGACAAAAGAGCCACACACCAGCATTGTAACTTATCCACCAGACGCTGCTTTATTCCATGTGTATCAAAGATCAGACATAGCTTCATCATGCCCTCATCCTGTCCCCATCAAATCCTCACTGTCACTGTGAATCAGTGAGAGTGGGTAACGCTACTCTCATGTCCTCCTCTCCTGTTTCAGGAATCGTGCCAAAGTGGGTCGACATTCTAAAAGGGTCTGTGGACTCGTGTGTGTGTGTGTGTGTGTGTGTGTGTGTGTGTGTGTGTGTGTGTGTGTGTGTGTGTGTGTGTGTGTGTGTGTGTGTGTGTGTGTGTGTGTGTGTGAATGTTCAACGCTGAGAGAATCTTTGTTGCTCTCTGCCGCCACGTAAGTGTGTGCAGATGAAGGCGGATGTCACAACCCTCCAACCGGATCTTTAAGTTGAAAGTTATGTCTGCAAATGTCCACCAACCAAAACTCAATAAACTATTCTTTAATGAGCAACATGTCTGTGAGAAAGATTTTAACATTTAACATTCATATTAAAATTTGACTCTGAATCACACCTTTATAGAGTCTGAGGTTATGTTGCTACAGAGAAAATATAAACAACATTTACTGTTAATTTAAAAAAAGGATAATAAATATATGAAATGTTTTTAAGGGCCTACAGGCATGTAAATAACACATACACACAAAACTACATTTTGAGAATTCAAAGGGTTTCGTCTCTGAAATGGAGTACTTCCACCGAGGATGACGAGAGCAGTAAGTTTACAGCGGGGAACTGGCTAACTCGTCTCATTAACTCACCATGAAATAACACTGCTAGGCCCAAAAACAGGGTGTTTCTTCCCCACACACTGAACTCAGCGTGTTTCTTTATACAGATCAGTATAAAACTGTGGTCTTACCGCCCAGCGACAGCTCGAATTCTGACATTTTTTCCATGGCTTTACAAGAACATGTGAGTCACATTCATTTCCAATATGGCTTTGACAGTGGCAAATATTAAGCTCAGATCTAATGAAAACAACTGGGAAAACACAGAGAGCAGCTAGAGAGCAAATAAGACTTTGCCTCTAAGCTGATTTTATTTTCTATTTTTGAAACAGTCAGAACAAAACAAAACAACCTTAAGCCATGTCTTTTGATTTTTGTAATTGTCTCTTTAAACAGGACCACATTGACTAAACGTACTGTAAACCAATCCAAGAGGATCTCATTGTTCTCTCATAAGCTTCTTATCCAGGTGCTGGCAAAAAGACACCCAGTCTAGAAAACCTTTCTGCTCAATATTGAGATGAAGATTAGTTGTTAACTTTTCGTCGCAACTTCTAAGCCTGTTTTTATTACGCATCTTTTTCTTTGGCATGTTCTAGTTGTAACACAGATAGACAAACTAGTGCTCCTTTTTTTGCCTCCCAGTAGATATCATGCAATATCCTTAGTGTTCACCGTGGCTCAGAACTGCCTTCTCCTGTTCCTCCAGAAGTTTGGAAGAGTAAATATGACATCCACACCATGGGACCTGCTCATTTCTCACTAATAATAATTATTAACTAAACTAAACTAATAATTGATGTAATTGTACATCAGGGTTAGTTCCAAATGCACTCATCTTGCTCTATGCTTCCAAACAGGCTTTACACACATCAGCTGTAATACCATATTTCTGCCACTAGAGGTCAGCCTAGGCCAAGGCGTAAATAGATAACATGCTTCCAACGATCTCGGGAGCAGTACTAACTATTGCTGCATGAAAAAGAACATAAGGGGCAATAACTTAACATAAAGCAATGCACCATATAGGCTATTGAATGTTATTAATTAACAAAGGTATTCCTCAAAGTTAAGAGACGAGTATTATGATAAATATGACATTAAAAAACACTCCAATCCATAGCAATTTTCCAAAGGATAACTTTACATTACATTACAGTCATTTAGCAGACGCTTTTATCCAAAGCGACTTACAGTCAGTAGTATGTTACATATCATTCACCCATTCACACACTGATGACAGGCTACCATCAAGGTGCCACCATCAGACTCTAACTAACATTCATCATCCAGTCCACACCGATGGCCTTCAGGAGCAACTTGGGGTTAAGTGTCTTGCCCAAGGACACATCGACTGCCGAAGCCGGGTATCGAACCACCGACCCTCTGATTGGAGAACTACCTTGCTCTCCACTACGCCACAGCCGCCCAATCATATTCAACAGCAAGTGCCCTGCTCGATGTAAAATCCTTGAGCCAGTCATTGATAACTGTACAAATTAAAGCCACAACACATGTAGTATTTGCTAAAATGTTATCCACTAATTTAAAAGTTTATCATATTCAACAGCAAGTGCCCTGCTCGATGTAAAATCCTTGAGCCAGTCATTGAATGAATACCAACTCCAGGCATGCTGCTGAGCAGCTGACCTTCATGTGGACAGCAGCAAGGAAAAGATATCTCCTTCAGGGATCGATATACTATCACAGGATCACTGTGCCTGCCAAGGAGCATCAGTCATCTTTGGCATGCTTTTGGTCATAGCCACAGAATTTGTGCCAAGACCCTCTTTCTAAATGAGGCCCACGGTTCCTCCTGAGGATCATTCATTTCTCTACAGCTGTGAGGCAGGCCACTCAGAGTGACAGTGAACACAGTGGCGGCGGTCCCTGTGGAGAGCACCATGACCAGGCCTCGACAGAACATCAGAAATGACCTCGCCGCATTATTTCCTTTGAATTACTGCCCTGGACTGTAGTGAAAAAGTCACTGGGGGAATGTGCTTAGAGCTATGATCAAGGTGGGCCATCACAGACCATCAACATCCTCCTTTATGGCTATATTTATCACCATTATATACTGCCAATTTGGCTGATATAAAGGAAAATATAGCTAGTTCATGTATTGTTTCCTCAACATTTCTTCTAATTATTACAAAGGAGAAAAGGGATATGGAACAGTACAAAGAAATACAAATAGAGTCCACATTAAATGTTAAAAAGGTGTGAATCTTCACTTGCCTCACAATTCAATTTGATTACTATTCATCTGTCAACAATGCTCGATGCATCTCAATGTATCCCATCCTCAATTTTCTATATAACTGCACATAGTTTCATCAATTAAAACAAGCAGTCAGATAAATCTGAACTCCCTTTTTATTTAGAAAGTGCTTTAAAAAGTCTGTCAGTCTATAATATAAAAAGCTGCATTATGAATGCAGTCCATCTTAGCTCATTTGCTGTCTGTGCTCATACTCAAACACTTTGTGGATTAATTGATTAGGCAATTGCCACAGAAAAACAATCACAGTTTTCAATGGCAATTTTAAGAAATAGTTATTTTACTTCGGTAACAAGCAATTATAAAACAGTCTTTAGCTTTCAAATTGAGAACAATCATTTGTTGCAGAGGCCACTCTGCCACAGATCAATAGAGAAAAGTGACCCTTTGAATGACCCCGTTGAAAAGATCCTGCTAACAAGCACTAGAGTCTCAGTGCTGTGACAGTAGAGCAGAGAGCCAAGACGTACGTCGCTTGTGTGTCACCACAGAGCAGGAGCTCTAAGGAGAGAGGAGAAGCACTGAAACACTATAATTGGGGCCCATGTTGTAGAAACAGGGAAGGAGTAGGTTGTGTCTTGTTATTCCTCAAAGAAGTACTGTATGTCAGGCATTTGTTAGCCAATGTAGAAGAAAATACGGGACTTTGAAATTGAGTTCTATTTGTAGAAAAGCCTTTCCCAGTATTGGACACAGCTCTCAAAAATTCAAAGTGTTGGATTGTGCAAGAGCTGCTGGTGCAATAAATCTTAAGGGTGATGAAATCTGTGCTGTACACATCTGTGGCAGCAGCTGTGTGTATTACCTCCCTTTGTTGTAGTGTTACAATGCAGGGAGAAACCACTTTACTCCAGAGACTCACCCTGCAGGTGAAGATTACCACATAGCAGAGACAGAGCGGAAGAACAAGTGACACAGAAACAGAGAGAGCGCTTTACAACACAAAATATTTCAGGCAACAAATTGAATTTGGCATGAGGTATCACATCCTGTGTCTGCAGAGACAAAGTGACAAGTTCACAGACCCTCCACTCAATAAAGCCAAAACGAGGCTCAGATGCTCTTTCCACCCACTCCGTCACCTCCTCATCCATCTTCAGTCGGCACACGATAGCATGAAGGAATGTGAACACACACACACACACACACACACACACACACACACACACACACACACACACACACACACACACACACACACACACACACACACACACACACACACACACACACACACACTCAAACGCAAAAAACAGAAATAAAAAGGAGCTACTTTGTGTTTCGTCAGTTGTCAGAGTGAATACCTAGACGCAGTGTCTGAGAACATCTGGCCAACTATGTAAACAGGAAGCATAGATTCCTCTAACAGCTACTGCTAAAGTGTTCTTTAGTACATCACATGAACTGACTGCTGCGTTGCTCATCCAGATATCATTCCACTACACACAGTGTGCGTCCACAGGTCCACATCTATGTAACAATTCCCTCCCTTTTAAGCTGTCCCATACATTTAATTTCCACAATTTCCATTTCAATAGTTTTATTTTCCTCAAACACAACGTCTACTTCTACCTCAATAAGTGCTTTTCTAATTTTACCAACGTGCTTTCCACCACTCACAGAGAAGATGTATGAACATGGTGCATTTGAGTACATGCATGCGGCCAAAGAAAGTAATTGCACCACTAATAGCACAGTAAGAGCACCAGATTAAGTTGTTCCAGTTGAGAAAGAGCAGCAGCCCCAAAGTCCTTTTAACACACCTAATGCTTTCAAGTCAGTGGGGGAATTGCTATTTATATGGCTCCTCTGGGTCATTACAATGTTTAATGTTGAAACAATATAGGGCATCTAAGAAGAAGACACTAAAACTTCATATTTACCATTAATACTTTTGATATTTTATCTTTTTCTACTATGAAAGCTGCAGTAGGAATCCGTGGTCACATTTGACCAGTTACCCAGTAGAATACTTGAAAAGCAGACGAATAAATGTTTCTGAAGAACAAGATATAATACAAATACAAGTTTAACATTGCTAAAGCATATTTCTAGATTTTTCTGTTTCCTGCCTACATATTTTGCTAAAGAATGTCCCTCCATCCTGTTTAACGTTTCAATATTGAAATACAATATTGACTTCTGAACATCAGAACAGCTTGATTTAATCAGAAAATATAACACTATCAAATAATTAATAAAAAATAGTGAAAACAAAAGAAAAAAAAGTGCAATGCAAAAGAGACACAAACACACACACACACACACACACACACACACACACACACACACACACACACACACACACACACACACACACACACACACACACACACACACACACACACTCCACTTAAATGTGGAAGGGTAGGAAAACAGGTGTCTGTCTCACACGTTTGCTGATGCACAGGGTGAGGAGTGTTGTATTATGATCAATGGCATCAATTAATAGCAGAATTCAAAGGAATACAACTTCATAGGAAAACATGTCACATTGATTCATTGTACTGCAGAACAAAGTTTTAATGTTCACAGGTCTGCCTTTTGTACATAAAAAAGTGGAATACGTGACATTACCCAGAAGCTCCATGGCATCATCCTCATCCTCCATCTCTTCCTCTGCGACCGAGGGGGCGGGACTATGGAGCAAATCAAAGGAGTCCTGGGACAACATGGCTGCCAAGAGCTTCTTGTGATGCTGCTGCTGCTCCTTTAGTCCTTTGCTCTTTGTTTCCATCTTCAGGCTGAAGAGGCAAGCAGAAGAGGAGTCAGGGTTTAAGAGCTGCAAAGACTCCCGCACTAAACTGGATCACTATTTACTGACACATATTATCATAAAGACTTAAAATACATCAGCTGGTGACGATTATTTCCCACACACAGCCCCAAGGCGTCATTAAGTACTTTAAAAGTCAAATGTGAATCATCATCATCATCAATAACATGTTTTTTTCTGCTACAGAGAAATGCACCTACAGAATTAGCACGTTTTATAATAACTATGTCCCTATAGTAATTACATCCTCTCATCCTAACCTGTCAGGCTTATATTTAAGCAGTACAGTGTTGCATTTGCTTCAGTGGCGTTCAAATGTGCGGCTACATTTAAAAAGTGTGTTTCAACACTTGTTGCAGTTGGCAGCTGCTCCATGGTTATTAGGGACAAAATAACATACAATCATTTCAAGTGCCATGCAGGTGCAGAACACCTTGCTAAAAATGGTTAGCAGAGGAAAGATGAGATGGGAGAAATAGCTGTAGCACTAAGCCAAAGCAGTATTTAGAGGGCGTTGAATAACAAAAAAAGGAGGGCCTGACACCGAGAAGGTTATCCAAGCATGTAGAAGTGTTGAAAGTGTCCTCTTTAGCTTTTAGTTTAGAGGAGAGCCAATAATCAAATCTAAAAGTATTAAACATAAATGGACCCATTAGGGGGACAAAATAGTTTTGCCTTCATTGTTTTACCCCTAAGGAAAAGCAAAGGGATAAAAAGAGATGCAAGACTGTTCTTTTTATATAAGTCAAAAACATTTTCTACCAATATGATTCACTCGGTGCAAAAATATAATATTGAACAAGAATAGTTATTTTCCATTATGTATGTGTTATTTTGCATTTGCTTTTCAATTCTCTTCATACTCTACTTATTTCTTATGAAAGCTTATGCCAACATGTACCATACATACTGTACTGTAGCCATTTATAAACATAGGCAACAGGGTGCAGCAATGGAAATTACACTATTTTTCTGCAGTATCCATTTGCGTCAAGGTTTACTGCAGCACCATAACTGTTAAGCTATATGGCACCATATAGCTTAACAGTTCTCATGCTGTCTCCCGGGCTGTTTTTAAATAATATAAAAAGAATACATGAAGAAAATTAATGCTTATCTTTAAATTTATTTCCCTATAAGCCTTATTTAATTTCTCAGGTGAAAATGATATGGAGAACAGCTGAAAAATGACCAAATTAAATCTCCTTCCTATAGGGTCAAAGCCACTGATACAATCATGATGTCAGACTTCTGCATTACCTCTATATTTGGAGAAATTAATTTCCACGTGCCACAGGCTAATGGTTTGGATTAGCAGGGCAGAAGAGTATTAATTTGATGCTAATCTCAGTTTAATGAATTATATTCACAGATAATGGGGAAGGGTCATAAGATGACAGATATGTCTTCATACTCTGTGTGTGGTATTTCTGGGATAATTAAATCTGCTAATATGGTCAAAGCAAGGTGGTTGGTGCACAAACATTTTTCTTTCATGTAACTCTTTTGGGAAAAAGTTGAACTTTTTTCTTGTGGCTCCAAGTAATAACTTTAGACTGGAAGGGTCAACTTTTACACATTGCTGCAGAGAAAGTAAGTAAAGGACAACACATATTAAAAGCAGGAAGGTAATATGAAGGAAACACGCATTTCACCATTTTATAGGCTCATATCTCTTATGAAAATCTCTGGCTCACTTCTGCTGGCAACTTCAACAGTGTCAGCTTTTATTCCCCGCACAAGGATCAACCTCAGATGGTACAACCCAGTCATTAAAGACGATACATATGACCACAAAATCAAAGCGGGTGTTGCTGGATTTCCCTCCATCTTTGTCTATTATGATCTTTCCCTGTTATTATATACACAAAGGCATCAGCTTCTCTTGGTGTTAAGATAAAGTACATGAGAGAAATACATATTATTAAATGTATATTAGAAAGAAATGTATAATATTTATATTAGCAGGAAGTTCAGAAGAGAGAGAAGTTTATGGCACTGACAGACGTGATAAAGAAGTACCTTTCCACTGGACAGACTCTGTCAGAATAAACCATTTGAATAAGTCTAGAATATACCGCTGCCACAGCTGCATCTGATTTCCCATGTGCAACTTGCACTTATCCATCTAGAGTTTGCAGCCAATCTTACAGAGCGCCTCGGCCACCTGTCAGCTCTCCTTATGGTCCTCGGTGACAGGTGGGCTGGAATGAGGGACAGAAGCAAGGAGTTAAAAAAAACCAAGTAATTTTACCAAAGTGGGAGGAGGAACATGGACTTGCTTGACAAATAAGATCACGAACTTGAAAACATGTGGGGATTCTTTTCTGCAAAATGTATAAGCACCCCAGGAGGTGGCCTACTAAGGCTAGGAGAGGGTAGCACTGGTCTGCTCTGCCAGTTTTACACTTGGACAGAGGGGTCATTTTGATCATCTGACACACATTAAAACATAACCGAGTCTTACTTTTAGCTGGATCTTAAATTTGTTGGTTATTAACCTCAGACGAACCCGCGACATCAGCCCATATCATTCATCACTTATTGTCTTACGGTTAATAATCTACTAGGGAAGTTTCATGATGATATCTATAAGTACATGTTTCCCTTTTCTCCTGTAGTAATGAGTATGAGGTTTTATTTTTACTCTGAGCCAGAAATCTCCACTTTAGTAGCAAGTACATACACCAAAGTTACCAATTTCATTCCGATCTATATTTTGAGGGCATGTTCATAAATCATTCACAGCCTGATTCATAATACATTGGTAAAAGTATTTTTTTAATGGCTGTTGACTTTGTCTTCATCAACAGTATTTGTCGTGAAATATTTTGAACCTGGCTTTATCCATTGTTCAGATTTCTGTTCTGGAAATGTATGTAATTTTGCACATATTTAATAAAATAATTCCTCATTTGTTAATTCAGGATAAGAGTTCCCAGAACTTGTAAAAGCAATTGTCTTAATGTAAGTAATCAACTTGAGAAGTTTCATGGCGATATCTATTGGTAAAAAATATTTGACCCCATTCCCCAAAACGTGCCTCACACAGTTTACGATTGGCTCTTTTAGTTTAACCAACCAGATTTTGCAATTATCTCCGTGAGCCAATCACATCATTATTGTCATACTCTTAGACTGTTCTCCTCTCTGCTGCTGCCAGTTGCCATTTCAGTGTTAAATTGACACCACCCTTCTCCGGCACCTTCACCTCCAGATCTCATCACATCCTGCGCCACGGGGTTCCCTCCATCATCAGAAGCCCCGCTCCACGACACAGCAATCCAGATCTTCAGACATTTCGCTTCATCCCTTCACCAGTAGCGTTATCAAATATATATTCTTGTACTACTCATGGCATCTCCACCCCATAAAAGATTGATGACGTTGTGATGGGGTCTAATAGCAAAAGACTCTTCACATTTCCAAACTTTATTGTGCGACATGTCAATACATTTATTTCACTCTTAAATGAAGTCTCTCATCACTGAAATGATTTTGAGAAGGAGTTTGCCAATAACAAATAACTATAAATATAAGTACAATAACAAACCTCTGTTGTTCAGCTGTTATAATGTACCTGTCCCTTTAACATCACGCAGAATCTTTGACTCTCGTCTCTACCTCTACACCTCCCTCCCTTCAACTCTCCCCCCTCAGATAGAAAATCAGTTTCATAACCGTTTTACTGATCTCCCCATTTTTGACTTGGTGGCTTGGTTAAAAAAAAGCTCAGGATTTCAAAGTGATCTTGGATCTGAAGCAAGTTCCCAGTTAAATACTTGATCTAAATGATCTAATAGATGAGCCAAATACTTCTCCAGTTGATAAGAGAAGGGGCTGTGATTATTTTTGGTATGTTGTACCATTCCAAACACACATCTGCGTAAATTTCTCACACTGTTCATAGGTAAAAATGAAACCATCTCATTTACGAAATTCACACAGAGCAGAGCTCATCAGTGGGCCCACACACAGCCCTATCTCCCAGCTCAGGCTTCTAACTAAGTGATTTCTGCCTATAATCCACCCATACAGTAACCTAATGAGATTAACACTGCGTGTATGTCAGCTCAGGATCGCGCATGATTTATGGTTTTATATCCGATCGTCCTCTAATTAGTCACATCAGCCGCTGCGGTCCATGTGACACACATCCAGAGTCGTACACACGCACAGCAAAAGCAACATCTGGCAGAGAACTCCGGCAGGTAAAAGGCTATTTAGAACTTGATAGTTTTGCAAACACATGAATATCCCAAAAAAGGTGAAAAAGCTCCCAGAAACAATTCAACAGTTCAACGTTGGTTCCAATTATATTGTCAAAAAACGGGTCCTTTTTTAAAATAACATGCACAATATTCCTTTGGCCTTGAGCGCACAGAAATGAGGTTAGCTTTAATTTGAAATTGGGTTGAAGCAGTATCATGGCACGCATGTTTAATCACGCCTTTGAAATGGGATTATCAAACCCATTCAGATGGGCATTCCTCAGGCGGCAGCAGCCACAGTTAGAAATCTTCCTCCTCACTTTTAAAGAGCCAACAACAGCTTTGTGAACTTTCTTGAAGTTTTAAACTTTTTTATTTCATTTAAATGATTCACACATGCACATATCTATGACTAAAAATACTTATAATGCCAATCACCGACCTCCCAGCGGGGCTGCTGTCTCCACTCCAGCACACTTCAGTTTTAGCCCGAGGGACGGGGGGTTGTAGCATCTCAGAAGCCAGAGGGTCCGCGTCCTCCTCTTCCCGACCGACCCACTCCCCCACCACCCGAGGGCGCACCCCTGAGTTGTAGCCTCCTAAGTTCTAAAAGAGCAATAGAGGAATAATGAGAGGCAGAACAACTGACTGAAGATACAGAGATGCAGATGTAAATGAAAAAAAGCAGACAGGAGACAGTGGAGTCAAAGATCTGCTATAAAAACGAATTTGACCTCTAATATAATGAAATCATAGCCAAGACTATGTTCTTCACAATAACAAGTGTGTAATCTCAGTTTTCAAAAGCACCATAGTATTGTCTGAGATTTTCCTCCTTCCCATTCTGCTCCGAAATCCAGCCAGCACACATTTACAACCCTGCTCTTAGATATGTCTGCTTGTCTCTGACTGATTCCAGCAAAGCATCAAATCCTATTGTCTCTGCATGATCAGGGCAGGTGTTTAGTATTCATCCCCTGTCCCGTCCCACAGAGAAAGAAGGAAAATCTCTGGGATGAGAGCCAAGGATGTTGGACATGTACTGCTGCACTGAGCAAAAAGTGAAGGCCCTGTCAAAACATATGCTGCGTCTATCATCAAAACCCGTCGCATCCAAATCGCTCTGTGTGTCTCCAGCCTGGGCAGCCGCTGCACTATTGTGTTTGGGAGAGAATCAGGGCCAGGCGAGGACAAAGACAGAGCTCAGTAGAAACTTTGCCTATAAGATGCACACTGCAGCAGCAAGGGAGAGGGAGACACTCTTGCTGAAATCACTCCTGCATATCACTCCCGTGAGATAGCAGCTCATCATCAGAAAAAGAGCCGTGCTGCTCCGTCAGACAAGTGAAAGTTATTAAACATGGCTTTTGTTTGATGTCGGATGGGCGATGCTGCAGAGCGATGAGTGACAGAACTCTATTTCCACATCACTGTGATGCCAGTGTACTGTGTATATATATATATATGAGTTAATAAAGACCCTAGTCTAGTATGTCTACCTGGTCGAGCTCATCAGAGATGGCGATGCCTGCAGAGAGAAGAAAATACTTTAAAGCACAGAAGGATCTAATACAGTTGAAAATCCCAGTTTAAGCATTTACTAAGCTTATTGGCGGGCTTGTAAGATTAGCTGCTCGATCCGGTTTTCTCTAAGGATTTAAAATTACATTTACAAATCTACGCTTTATTTCTGTATGTTAAGATCTGTTAAACGCTGCTCGGCATGGTGTGAGCGTGCACGTGCACTCTGCCGAGCTACGGCCACTCACTGCGTGACAGACTCTCCAGGGCCTTGCCCAGCTTCTTGCTCTCCTGCAGAATGTGGCTGAGCTCGTCAAAGTCACGGCTCTCCCTCCAGTCCCAGGCTGGGTACTCGATGGACCGTGGCACTGGACATCACAAACAGAAAACATACAAGATAACTGAATTAGATAAGTCTTCTGTAAAAAAACAACAATAACTCTGACCAAAAATCAAAAACTATACTCAACCACACAGTAATTTGATCTTTAACCTCCACTTTGTCTCAACATGACTTTGTGTATTACTGTGGGATGTAGTTGAATGTAAACACTTGCAGAAAAGTCAATGCGTTGCTTAAACAGGCCCCAAGCTCACTGGACGGAGGCCAGGGGACAGTGTCCGTCAGCCTCTTTGATTAACATTTAACACAACTCAAAGCAGGAGCAGGAAATGACCCACATACTGTACTTACATCCTGCCCACTTCGCCTAGCAGCGTCCCGTAGCTTCTATATGATGGTTAATTCACGAACTGTTGAATTCAGACATTATTTATACAAAGAAAGAGAGTTTTTCTATTATAGAGGAGGGCTTACATGTAGTTCATCCATATCTAACGCTCTTATTAATTAATTTGAATTAATATAAAAAACCAGTGAGCTGCCAAACAGATGTACAGGACCACTAGCCACTGTTCACTGCCTGAACATACATGTTAACTAGGATATAATGGAAAGGATTTGAGAATTAACGTCATGTTGTTGGAGGGAATCACATCCATGATGACCGGTGCCGAGAGTAAGCATCACCCTTCTGTTAGACAGCACTGCTGCTACAATCTTCCATCCTCTACACTTGTCTACTCTGACTAAGCTCCTTGGCATTGTAACAACAATAAACACAGAGCAATTGTCTCTGCCAATACAGACTGGAGAGAAAAAAAATATTTCATTACTTCCGGCAATGAGTGCCTTTCTGTTCTCCCTCTGCTCGCCTCTGTTATGTGTTGCGTCCACAATGGGCTGTGCTGTATCTTAGCAGCGTAGATTAATGGTTAAGGGTTCAACTCCCACTATGGATGTCCATTAAAGCAGTCGGATACAGTAGAAGTGAGGCCAAAGCACATTAACCCTTTGCAAAACTGTGCACAGAAAGGAAGATCAAGCATTAGTGGAACCTCTTTTCATTGGTGACGGCTGTTGTGTTATTGCTACATCTTACAATAATGATGAGCAGCAGTTCTTATGATTTCAATTTTTCATGAGTTCTGCACACCCAAACACCTATACATGTATTTTTTATGTGATTTGACTTTAAATGTATCTTTGAAGGCTTCTTACTCTCGTATTGCGCATCATTTAAGTACACCTTTATGTGCTGGGTGTTGCTTACTTTGTTCTGACTTCTCCCCCCTCACTCGTTTCCTTTTTTTCCCCTCATGCACTCATCCCGACACCAGCTTCCTCTTGATTGTGAGAAATGCTCAGACCGCAGTCTAAAATAGACCTGGTCTGGCAGTGACAGAGCACAATGTTAAATTATTGAAGTAGTCTATGGCTCTGCTTGCTTCCTATTTGACAGATCCTCATTGTCTCGAGCGTCATCCTTCACTCCAACCTTATGGCTATATTAATTTATTACAGATCTAAAAAAAAAGTTACCGCCGGAAAGATCTTCTCATCTGCATTAATGCAAGAACTTTGTGAAACATTTATCTTCAGAGTGCGTAGCAGTGCAGGAGGAAGTGTGTAAAAAGTGGCACTTTGTGATGAACTCATCTGCAGGGCTGTGGGACGCTGGACTAGACACTGTGACTAACTTTAATTAGATATAATTATATCAAATTAAAAATGGAGATTAAAGTCAATGGAGTGTGTAATTGGGATACAAGTGATACAACAGGTACAGTATCAAAACTGCGCAGCTTCACATTCTAAAGTGTGTGTGTGTGTGTGTGTGTGTGTGTGTGTGTGTGTGTGTGTGTGTGTGTGTGTGTGTGTGTGTGTGTGTGTGTGTGTGTGTGTGTGTGTGTGTGTGTCTGTGCAATCAAAATCAATTCAGGAAGTAAAAAACTTTGCTTAAAGAACAAAAAAAAGAAACTTACAAGACTTGGATTCTGGTGAGGGAGGAGAGATACTCGAAACAGCCAGGTCACTCTTGGACTTTTTCGGTTTCTTTGGGTGAATTTGCCATGGCTTCTCATAGTTGCTGTTCTCCCTTCGAGGGTTTTTGCTTTCTGTTGGGAGAGATAGTCACAATGTCTGCTTAGAATGCCCTGTTATGCAAATCCTAGAAAGCATAAATGCAGGCCGAGTTTACTCTGCAAGCTCTGTCGTGTCTCTTTGAGCCACATTACTGACCTGGGGAGCTCTGCGCCCACAGTGCTGCGGAGCCAGAGAGAGCTCTGTGCAGCTTGCCTGGGCTGTCTTGCTTGGTCTGCAGGTGATCAATGAGAAAAGGGATTGGATGGTCGGGAGTCTCAGTTATCAATTTGGTCATCAACTCCTATAGGAGCAGAGTAAAGCAGAGAGCAGTTAGATGAGAGTGGATCAACAATGAGGAGTGAGAGAGAACGGCCAGTGGAGAATCCACCATGCTGAAGTTTGACCAGCACAATAAATCCTGACACGCATTATAAGTCTTGTTTTGTAGTTGACTTCACTATCAAGGGAGGGATAAGCCTCTTATTGTTGCTGTAGTTTCAGGAATTTGTTACACCATGTGTCAATATCATGAAAAATAGAAAGTCAAGCCAAACAAGACAACAGTATGTCCAAAAAGTTCCCTTCTCTGTCAATTAGTACCAGCATGTCAGCAACCTCCATCAAAATCAGATCAATCTGTCAAGACACAAGGACAAACCAAAAATAAAAACCCTACAGCCTTTGGTCAATCTGTGCCTTTTTAAAATGGTGTCATGAAGCAAAACGACTGACCATTTCATAATGTTTTTAAAAATCCAACATTCAACATATTGGGCCTGAGGACAGAGTGGACAGGACGACTGATGATTTCAGTGTTTAGAATAACTATTATTAACCATTGGTAAACATTAATTACTTGACATTCTGGTTATCAGTATGCAAAGAGGATGTGAAAGGTAAAGTAGTGATAAAGTGTATTATATCGGAGGGGATGATTCAGTGAAGAACAGGGAGGAAATGAAAACATTCATTGGACAGACGCACAAATAGCACCGATGAAGAAAAGTACTGCAGATGGTAAAAAAGAAGGAAAGCACAGAGGGAGTCACAGCAAACAGGTGTTGAGAGTTCGAGGCCACTTCTTACTCTGCATGCTAATTTAAAAAACGTCAAACGCACAATGGGAATTCAGCATCAAACGTTGTTTTTGCCAAAACAACACACAAGGTTAAATTCAAATGAAATGTTATTTTTTTCCCGACGGAATAACAAAACTTACTTTTGGCACCAAAGCAAAACTGTTATTTTATTACAGATGTGGGGAATAACTGTCCTTCTGAAGCTGGTGTGAAGTGAAATGACCATATGTCCTTGTATGCAAGTGTGTTTATGTGCTGGAATAATATGGTTTTCGAATTAACTCTGTTTGACCAGTTTAAACCAGCCAGAGCAGCAGCAGAGGCTGACTTCAGGACGACTACTGCAGAGAAGCAACGGAAGGCATTAGTGGACTGCAGTGAATTTGCACTAATGTATGGATAAGACAAGTGTGTGTGTGTGTGTGTGTGTGTGTGTGTGTGTGTGTGTGTGTGTGTGTGTGTGTGTGTGTGTGTGTGTGTGTGTGTGTGTGTGTGTGTGTGTGTGTGTGTGTGTGTGTGTGTGTGTGTGTGTGTGTGTGTGATTCTGATGATGATTCTGATTCTGTGTGACAAGCATGTTACTCTATAGAAGTTTACGTGTAACCGAACTGAATCATGTAGCCGTATGCTTTGGTGGATGCTACGTGTTTGACCTTGTGGACATGCTCATGTGTTCAGGGGGCGGAGAGGACTACAATGAGGCAGCCCATGTGTGTATTAAAGCTGGCTAGCCTTGGCTGCGTTCGCTGTGTGTGCTCAGAAAGCTAATCAGGTAATTGGTTATTGGGACATTCCTGCCCGGCCCCAGTGTCTACAGCAGCTAACGGCATGTGAATGAACAAGCAGCGAGAGTGCTGAAATGTTACTCTGAAGACTGCAGGTCTAAAACACTGGAGGACCTCGCTCCTCTGCCTTAAAGTAGATCAAGTTGAATCTACAAGCTCTGCAGAAAGAGCAATGATGTCATTTCTGAGAAATGAGAGAGTCCTGGAAAAGACTATACAGAAGATGTAACATATTATAGTCACTATGTCTTAAAAGAAGCAACCTTATAATATGGAATTTAATTTTGTCAGTCATTTTACCTTTATTTAATAGTTGTAAGGTGTTCATATTTTTGTTATCTTCATATTTTATGCTATTATTTTATAATTCATATACTAGGTTACAGTCTCCAAGGTTACGGTGCAGATATAAAAGCCTATCACTGGGGGAACAAGTCACACCGTGCTTGTATTCCCCAGATCCCAGATCAGGTGCTTGTAAGCAATTAAATCATCTTCGAATCGACATCGGAGCCCTGTGTGTTTCTCCGTTGGGGTGTAGGCTAACTGTCAGCCGTTAGTCCAGCACCGTCATAAAACATAACGCATAGACAGTTGGCTGTCACGACTATCTGTGCATAAAAAGAGTTTAAACAGGGACGTTATGAATTGTAGACATAGTCAAGAGACAGAGATAAGGTACCCCCTGTTACTAAGAGTTTACTTAAGCATCTCTCCTCACAACTGCAGTAGATTTCTGCGGCCTGTGTCTAACAATTATAAACCACTAAGATGTAAAAGTTGTAATTGATGCTTAGTAGCGCCTGTGGGTAATTTAACTAACCCACCACCAGGAGGTCTATAAATGAAGGTTGTAATTTGGTAGATAATACAGGAAGACGAAATAGCAGAACTCCGTTAAGTACCACTGGGTTTCCGGGTCGTAATAGTTTTTTATGGGGAAGGGGTAAAGTAAAGGATGTGCAGTTCTTTTTATGGATGACTGCAGAGAGGTGATTTTCATGATTGTGTTTTCCGATGGAAAACCACACACACAGATGTGTAGAGAGTAAGCAGGCATGAGGTGGATCCAAGAAGCAAACTGTGGCAAACTACAGAGAGAGAGAGATATGTTCTAGGGATAGTCAGTACATGAAAAGTACATGTGGGTACATCTGCATTCTGCCCACGTCTCTACTGTAAAACACTTTTGTGCCAACATATATTGATTGCACATCCTGTAGAGCGTTTTGCATGAGCCGATGAGTTTGTGCTGAATGAGCTAATGCCCCCATGTACCTTTATGTCCTTTCCAATCTCCAATAACATCATAAAAAAGCCAAAGAGACATGTGTTTAAGTAAAAGGTCCCACCGTATCTGCACGGTGGATATGCCTTTATTACACAGAATAAGTCACACATTCAGCAAACCAAAGTAACTGTATCTGACACCTTCACTTTCTATGATAATGAGGTGCATTAAATAACATAATGTCCTGTTGGATAAGCCGATGCTGGTTGACTGGTTATAATAATTTCTTTCACAGGAAGCATAATAAGTTATAGGTTCATATTTGGGTGAACAGTTCTATATGCAAGCAGACTTTAATGCTATTTGGCTTAAAGTGACTTACATACGTTACATATGTTTGTATGTGAGGTATATAACGTAAGGCAGAGAGTTTCCAGCTTCTACATCAGTGCGATATAAGCAGGCCAACAGTTGGAGTTAGCACCTGAGACATGCAGTCCATATCTGTGCAGATCTGTTGTCGGGGCGTGATATCTCTATGCCCCAGGCGGTTTGGTTTGGTGGCGGTTATTGATGAGCTGTCAACCAGCCAAGAGACACCTGAGTCCTTGGAAGCTCTCAAGGACACCCTTGGGGGACAATGACAATGATACTCTCACTGATGCTCCCTGCATCCCTGCAACTTAAACAGTTGAAACAGGAAAGGTAAGTTTTTAAGGTCACAGGACACACTGACAAGGACACTTGAGCAGGGACTCTGATGATTTCTCCCTCTAACAAATCTTCACGACATCACGGCGTGGTTCTCTACTCTTAACCCAACATTCACCGCTCTGAGAAGGCTAAAAGGACACGTTGATACAGCTGCATAAGCTCTGCGATGTAAGAGACTTGGCCAAAGCTTTGCTCTCTTCTTTCTTGTCAACCCACATGCTGCATAATTTCCACCCCAGCTGCAGCAGACTACTGGAGAGCTGTTTGAGCTGTGGATGTCTGGATTGGAGAAGACACTGATCCACCGGCACAAAACACACACTCTGCAGGAGCCGGCTTTGTATGATGTCTGCAATCCTGGGAGGAAGTGTATATATTACAATGTATTTATGAGACAACTGTACTGTAGGTGTGAGGAAAGATACTGCAGAATATTTTGAATTCTGAAAAGTAAATCATCTCAGACACTGTTGCTCTGATCAGCTATAAAATCAGACATCTTTTCTTCAGATTTGTTCTTGTGTAAAGAAAATGTTTAATGCAGCAAAAGCTCTTCAAAAGACTCCCAAGAGGGCTCCCTGTCCCAGTCGCCCCTACTACAGGCCTCAGGCTACCTTTGATTTGCCCGCTGTTTGTCAATGACGTGGGAATCCAAAGTCAAATCAGAGTATTTAAGGTCACGTCTGTGTCTGCCCAATGTGCTTCATTCACAGAAAGAGGTCCTTATTGAAGAAAAAAAGAGAATGACATGATGAGTCGATTTAGGTGAATATGAAAAGACAGACAGTGAGACAGAGAGAGAGAGAGAGAGAGAGAGAGAGAGAGAGAGAGAGAGAGAGAGAGAGAGAGAGAGAGAGAGAGAGAGAGAGAGAGAGAGAGAGAGAAAGATGCCACTGGAAGAGATCCAGACCTTGAACAAGCAGGCAGACAAGAGCAGAAGAGATCATGCGGAAGAGGAGACTGTGGGAGAGGCAATGTCACCTGACCAGGCTGGGAGTAGCAGATAATACTTATCAGGAGAGATGCTTTTATCCGTCCCACTGATACACACAAGAAATAGATGCCCTAACTGCTCACTCACTCTATCCTGCAGCACTGCCTCAAGTCCTTTTCTATCACTACCTCTATGTTTTTGCAGTAGAAATGTAGCCCGTTTTATATTTCTGGGGGTATTTTGAGCATGAGTAATGGGGGACTGGCTCAGTATTAGTGATTGAATCAACTAATCAGTTGACAAAAGGTTTATTGATCACAAAAAGTGTATATTCTTATATTTTATTTAAAAGCTTTATATTCTTAAATGTGGGTGTTGGATTGTTTGTTGGTCTCATGCGCCAACATCCAGTTCTAAATAGTGAAGACGATGAAGAAGTGCGTTAAACTTGCATTCTTTTAAATGGCAGTTCTTTTAAATGGAGTCTGTTTGTAAAGTCATTGTAAAAATGTAACTTCTTCTCACTTGATTCATTACCTCATTAAACATTGTTAACATGAGTTTGTGGTCTCACTAGCAAGTCTGCTTCAATACAGCATTGTGTTCTTTTAGTAAATGATGGTCCCATTCAGAGTAAAATAGACAGTAAAGCGGGGTATGCTTTAGGGAGCTGTCGAAGAGTTGTCAGTGTGGGAGTTGTCTATGTTTTCTTCCGATAACTTTAATCCTTTAACAGTGTGTTTTCAGTTTCTAAGTTTTAAGTTCATAAAAGTCTTATTCAGCCTTCAGTTGTACTTGGTCTCAACAAATACATTTTGCAGTGCATATTTCAGTTTAGCTTTATCACTAGGGAGGATATATCTCTCATGTTTCTGCTACTTCTTCTCGCTCTAATGTTCCTTTTCACCTCTGCATCCCGACATGCTTCCCTTCATATCATACAGACGATCTTTGCCAAACGATACTTGGATGATGTCATTTAAATATCATCAATTCTGCCGCCTCCGTATCACCGCCATAACCTTCAGGATGTTCCAGGAGACTTTATCAAGAGTTTCCATCATTTACCTGCCGGCTGTACTCCACCACCAACAGTGTCTGGGGTACATCTGATCCTTTCCTGTCATCTGTCTTCATATGTGACAATGCAATATGAAGTTGCTTCACATCAATGCGGCCTGAACTCTCATCTTTCCAAACATCAATAAATATCATTATACTGTTCTATTCATTCTGTGTCGTCTTCTTGAACTATTTTCTCACATTGTAAGGACAACATTATTATTAAAAAATATATATTAAGTAATGAAAATAACCATGAGTGGCAGCCCTATAAACTCAGTTACAGCTCAGCTGGTTTAGTCAGTTATTATGAAGTACTGCTTTACTTAATATAATTATAATAATACCATTTTTAGGCATGACAGGGAAGAATAAATCACCCAACAAGAGGAATAATTCAGACTATATTACACTATAAAGTACATTCTTAGAAATTACAGTTGAAGCAATTCATTGATTTAGGCGACACTGCAATAGTTAACCCAATAAAACTAGGCTTTGAAGAAGGGGTTTACATCCTAAAATAATACTCCTATGCCCATGTGTATATGGAAAACATTGTAATTGTCTCTGGCAGTGATCCCCTCGATTTCAATGGAAAAAATCCATGGTTGTTGTTCTGTGTAAAAATGGATTTCATAACAAAAAGATTGTCACCCGTTTGATTAGTCTAAGGCTTCATATAAGCTGCAACTGAACTTTAGAAAGCAGAGAATGAGGACTGTGGATTTTGCCTCCCATCACTTACATTCAAACTGGCTGAGGAAGGGACATCTAGACACACATGAATCCCTCTCTGGACAAACATACACACACAGACAGTTATTAGTTATACACCAGCTGAACAAACTAACAAACTGTCAAGGCTCAGATGATCAGCTCTCCCACACCACCAGCATGACTCTCACTTACACACAGCATTCAGACATCAGCATCCCCAGGCTGTAAGTGGACATGATAACTTTATTAGCATGCACCACACTCTCTCTCTCCCTTCCTCTCGCTCTGTTTCCCGTACACACTCCCTGCCCCCACCGTACGTATCCTTTGTCTTCCTGTAACCCCCTGGGACCAACCTGACCCGTCTTGTAGTAATTACTCTACTTGTGCCTGAAGAGGAGCTGTATTAACCCATGAACGATCAAACCTCTGCCATATGAAGTCATCAACCTTGAGACGGCCATCACCGGCTCTGAACAAAAAAGTAAAACCAAAACAGGCTGTGATTGATTTGATGAAGACTGTGGCTGTGTTTCGTTTGACACTTTATGTGTTAACCAATCACAAACTGTTTCTCTCCTCTGAATTTGATGGTGCTGATCTCTAAATATAAATTCTTCCGTCTTCCCCGTCCTCTAGAGATAACAAAAAAGGAAAGGCCTTGTTTCCATTTTTCACGTGGTGCCGTAACAAAGCAACATGGGAAATTAAAAAACATTTAACTTTAGATTGATTGTAATGACTTTTAGCATTCTGTCACAGCGTTCTGATTGGGTTTTTAAATTAAAATTTGAGTGAGCATCTCTGTTTAGATGTAAATACATGCTATAATAACCCACCAGCATACAGACAGATGATGAACTTGGCTAAAAAAAAAAGATTACAAATCATGTATTCAATAGACTTAATTATGCTTAGTCATGACAGAAGATGAAAGGTGATGAACCTATCTTCATCATACTACTGAGCTCTAGCATCATAAAAAGCCCCTCACACATACTGGGTTGTATATCAAATGATCACTTTATTTCTATAATAACTAAAGTGGTTTTGCAGATAATTTGCTTAGAATAGTAGAGTGAGGTGAAATAATAAACAAAACAAAAATGAAAAATAACAAAACGGCCCACAACTGAGATTAAATGACTTGGTTATTATTACCTGATGTGTGGGAGGTATGCCAATGACAAAGTGACCCTGTCAGACAGAAATGTTTCCAGGTGTGTTTGTAGATGTAATAAGACTTCTGATGTGTAACTGAACCTCTCTCCTTGTATGTTTCTCTGTTAATGCGTCTCAAAAGCAACAAATATTTCAAAGCCCGGCAATGCCTGGTATTTGTGACACGTTCTTCACATTTTCTCTCTTTTTTCCTAGAGCTGTACAGGAATTGTAGTGATTGCAGGCCAGTGAAAGCCTCACATAAGCCATATAATTAATTATTATGGGAAATCAAATGTTTGAAAAGATACAAAAACAAGTTAATTGCACACTGAAATGCAAACAGTTTCACTGAGACAGTAAGACAGAGCACACAGAGTCTGCAGTAGTTGGAAATAGCTCAAAACGAATCACACTAGGTCCAATAAATAACCTCATAAGGGAGTGATTCAATAGATCAGACTGTGTGTGTGTGTGTGTGTGTGTGTGTGTGTGTGTGTGTGTGTGTGTGTGTGTGTGTGTGTGTGTGTGTGTGTGTGTGTGTGTGTGTGTGTGTGTGTGTGTGTGTGTGTTGGTGACCAAGTCCTGCCTGACTGACTGACTGACCTCTTTACAGAACTGCAGGGCTACACTACTGAGACCCTGAGCACAGCAGATTAAAACACTACACAGCTGAGCAGCTTGGAGCGGACGCTTTCCACATGGATGGAAGAGAAATCTATTAGGGAGAAGAAAAGGTCATCTTACTTTACTTTAAGTAGCAACAGCAACAGTAGGAACAGTGCAGCTTTATTGATCAAATTCAAGGTATTCACTCAAAGCGAGTGCAGATTTAACACCAGTGCTCCTTTTTACTTTATCGATTTAAAATCTAATTCTCACTGTGCAGAACTGATTCTTTCATGTAAAAGTATATGTGAGGCTGGAACACTTCTTTGCTATAAAAGAGAAAGAAAAATCTATATAGATGAAATAAAAAAGGCTTAGAATTAAGGTAATATAATGAATTATTAATGTATTAAAATTGTATGAGCATCTATGTATTTTACATTATCATTTGATCCATTTGATTTAATGAATCATTTCCGGTATGTCACGCATCAGTGCTTCATTATTTTCAGCAAGGAATCATGAGAACCAAGCTGAGACCTATACTCACTTAATAATAGATATTAATCTCTATAAACAGATATCTGCACATTAATGTAGAATCTGTAGGCAACAGGACAAGATTTTGGTATCGGAAGCGTTCCCGTTTTCGTTTGTAGTCCGAGTAGTATGGACCAATCACGTTTGAGCGGTCTTGGATTGCAGCTAAACAGTCCGTGTGGAGCGAAAAAGAGGTGGAATGCATTTGCCGAAATATATCTCTGAACCCATCGACTATCGCC
Source organism: Anoplopoma fimbria (assembly GCF_027596085.1). Classification (NCBI taxonomy): domain Eukaryota; kingdom Metazoa; phylum Chordata; class Actinopteri; order Perciformes; family Anoplopomatidae; genus Anoplopoma; species Anoplopoma fimbria. Next base: position 21,379,941 of record NC_072469.1, read on the forward strand.
AATGATTTACCTTTTAATTAGCTTTCTTTTTCATTTATCTGCATATATATACAGATATCAGTTGTTTTGCTTTATGAATGATGTTCTATGAAAGGTGCTGAACTATACTAAATAAAAGTATTATTGCTTTACACTGGAACCCCCTAGAAAAGAAGCTAAATGGTCATCAGACAGATGGCGATGGGTTCAGAGACTGGATATTATCAGACATGTATTCAAGCTGTTGAAGTCACTAAAGAAGAAAGTCAGATTTCGCCATGAACAATGACACCGATTCTTCCTCAAAACAGTGTGATTATTCAACATTTCACTGTTACACCAATTACAGTTCAATGTGGTGACATTTTTTGTTTCTCTTTTCCAACAGAACAATTATATCGCCTTAGATATGATTGACAGACCACAGCAGGGAGGAACATGAGAGCAGGTTTAACAACCCTCTGCTGATAAAGAAGAAAACTGTGTTTTTACCTCTTGGTTCTGTTACGTGATATGATTGAAGTGATCCCGTTGAACCATGACAAATGGCAAGTAAGAGGACTTTTATCCTTAGCATGTCGGAGGAGTTAACACAAATACTCTTGCTCTATCTTTTTACTACGAGCATCATTCGGGTGTAACAAAAGGACCCTGAAATGTGGCCTTCAACTGACTATAACTCTCAAAAATGTGAAAGGTCCCGCTGCACTGTAACTGTTAAGTGATTGAAAAAGACGAGCTGTTTGAAAAGAATATCAATTTATCAAAATGGGCAAGTGGCTGACAATAATCTGGAGTGCAATTACTTCAATTATTATGAAAGGCCGCTTCACTTTTTGGAGAATATTCGATGTTGACTCAGCTTGCTATCTCTGCAAAGCAACCATTTCATTAGCGAGGGGGAAAAAAAAATCAATTTGATGGCAAATCATAAGCTGTGTCTCATCAGAGAGAGTAAATGAACCCTGCTCGCTGTTACACACAACGTTTATCGCTGCTGATGTGTGTTGGGTGTGAGGTAGAAGGGATGGGGCTTTGCAGATGAGTGTTAGGGAGACATGAAGAGGGAGAAGAGTTTTGGGGGTAAAGACAGTGATAAAGACAGTGATAGGTGGTGTTTATACAACAGGATGTAAGAAACCCAGGGTATAGAATAGAGAGCTCAGGGAGGGAACAAATAAAATGTATGTAGGAGTTATTGTACAAAAAAGTAAGATGGCTTTTGAAATGAATAATACTGTGAAAGATCTGCTCACATGGAAACTACCAAGATCAGTGGGAGACAATCCATTTATTCTTTCAGTGGAAATTATGTAATTTACTTTAATACATGCAGTCCAATTACAGTTATTCTTTAACCATTGAAATTATCGCTTTTGGTTCCGTTTTTAGTCCAAATCATAAATTTAGACCATCCCAATGTTGCTGCGTTTCGTATTGTATCGCGCTTTGTAACTACTGGTATTGGAAAAAATGCTTATATTTCTGCACGGTGCTCTTGAATGTGGAACTAGTTTTGAGTCATTTTAACATAGACTTTTCCCTTTAAGTGTCATGTTTGAATGGCAATCAAACTTTCATTCAGCTCCTTTTTGGTTGAAGCAGCGTAGCCGAACAGCTGTATTATTACGTCTGCCGCGCCAGTTCACTACATCTGATCAAAAAGACAATTACAAGGAGTATTCCAGCTTCTCTTCCCGGATTCTTCTCATAGAAACAAGCTGAATGCACATGACTGGGTTTTCTTTGGGACAACAATCAAATGGCCAAAGCTTTTCAAGTGAAACACCAGTGTAGCAGATACATCATTTTCTCATGAAGAGAGTGGCAGAACAGGGAGGGTTTTCCAATATTCTCCTCTGACTATACCTCTTTCTCACTCCCTTTCAAAAGTGTTCCCTAAAAATCTACACTACACAATGCAGCTGCACAATACACCATTCACAGTTCAAATAATGTGAACAACTCGGCAATTATCTGAGTCCTTGTTGGTCTGAATAAAACCCCTGCTCGGTATCTTAAGGAGGCACTTCAGGATGCGATACACAGCAGATAAAAGATTCACCAAAAGAAAAGAAAAAAACCACAAGCATCACGTTTAACTTCCAAAAAGCACTTTACATGAATCAATTTTCAATCGTCACACAAAGGAGACTCTATTTAATTGCCAATGGAGCCAAAACTAAAGAGAAAAAACACAAACTGGGAGAGAGAACAGAGGGGGGGGGGGGGGGGGGGGGGGACAGGTGAGAGAGAAAAATGGAGGTAGGAAAAACAAACAGAGGGAGCACACAGAGGACTATTGTGTAGTTGAGCCTCACTGACTGCTGTGGCCTCACAATAAGATCTCCTGTCTTCATCGCTGGTTAAACGCATGAATCTCTGTCCATGGTGCTGAAACAGACCTCACTACTTCTCTAGTATCTGTTTTACATGCAGACTCTGTGTGTGTGTGTGTGTGTGTGTGTGTGTGTGTGTGTGTGTGTGTGTGTGTGTGTGTGTGTGTGTGTGTGTGTGTGTGTTTGTGTGGGTGCTGCTACTACGTATCCAGCCGAAGCACAGAAGTGAAACGTCAGCACTTTGGGAAATAAATCACGTGCATGTTGCTCTGCCATGAATACAGTGCAGCTACAGTAGCTCGCATTGCATGATGGATAACACAGCAGCCTTCAGTCAGATCCGCTGCATCTCGTGCAAAAAGCCACTTCAGACGGATGTTCTGTCTCTGTCTTTTCCATCTTTCCTCTGGTTATGCCTCACATCTGTGCGGTCCTGCTTGTAGCAAGAAATCCAGTAGCAAACAAAGGATGAAGTCATGCATCTCCCCTGGGGGGTTTGCTTGGATGCCACACTGAGAATAACCCCGGGATGAGCACACTGATCCCCTGACTGACAAACAGACAGAGAGGCAGGTAGTTAGTTAGGCTGTGTTCACTGTAGCAGAACAAAGCAAAGCCCACCCTGCTGTGGGATATGATTTACAGCCGGCTACTCCTAGTGTCCCTTACTTTAATTAACAGTAACAATGTCGAGACAGGGCAGTGACTATTGGTAGAGCATCATCTTTTAAAAAAATGCAAATCACTGATGGAAAGGCTGAGCATGGAGATGTGAGGGCAAACACAGCCTACATGGAGGCAGTGGGACGTTTCAGCAAGACGGTCAGACACCAAAGTGCAAAATAAATAAATGGTTACACCAGATGATTGTTTTAACATCTACAAAATGAGGTGTAGTGAGCAATAATCCACTTTGATATAGCATATCCTCAGTGAGCTCCAGTGTGGCAGCTCTCACATTGCAGATGTGGACTCACCATTAAGCCCAACCAAAAGGAGGAATAAAAACGAAATGGTCCTTTAAAATTTGGCAGCCAGCAACTTCAGAGTTCTCGGTCACATTCGTGCACTCACCTCAAACAAGGGTCCGATTTTATTCTTCTCCAGATACGACTGAATCCTTGACTGCTGCGGGGAAGCCATGGAGGAACTGTGGTGCCTCGCAAAGGGGGCTTTTAGCGGGGTGAAATCATGGGGGTGAGCCGGTGTCAGTCGTCCTTCAAGAGGCGTCTCGGCGACAAGGATGTTTAAAAAAAAATTTATAAAAAATAAAAAAAAAAAAAAAAAAAATTGTCACTAAGTCTGAGGATTTAGTGGTTTAGGTTTTTTTTTTTTTTTTTTTTTTTTGCGTCAAGTGTGGAGACTCATCCCGGGACCGTCCGCAGTGTTGTCGCCTCACTGACTCTCCGGCGTCCCGGTGGAAGCCAATAGCACCGCAGCTCCGTGACAGAGAGCACAAGTCTTCCTCCCACTGGCTGCCGGCAGTGTTACCGATGCCACCGCCCATTAACCACCGGAGCTCCGAGCCTTTTATACCGACGGGACACTGTGTTCATCGAGCCTGACGCTTCTTAACCCTAACCCAGCTCTACCTGAGAAGCTGTGAAGCAACACCAGCAGTGTCCTAACTACCTGAAAGTTCAACAAGTCTTTTAAATGAATATGTTATTAATGTTACATTACATTACAGTCATTTAGCAGACGCTTTTATCCAAAGTGACTTACAATAAGTGTATTCAACATAGGTATTCAAGAGAACTACTAGTCACCAGAAGTCATCAGTGCATCTCCTTTCTTAAACAAGCATCTTAAAGCATAAACCAGAGCAAAAGTATAGTGCAGAGGCAGATTACTATGAAAACAATAATTGCAACAGACTAATACGAATATAGTAAGTGCTACAAACTACTACGAATAGGATAAGTGCAGTAAACTAATACAAATTCAATAAGTGCAGCGAACTGATACGAATATAGTAAGTGCAGCAACTAATACGAGTGCAATAAGTGCTACGAGGAAGGCTCCGGGTAGTACTTATTAATGTTACTGCCAATTAAGCAGCAAAATAGTTACTAAACAACAATGGGTCAAATAAGTAGGATACTAGTGTAAATGGTTGTAATTCATTTCAACAAATGGCTGGTGGAGGTTACATCTCCATCTATTGTGATCAGTTTTATTATATTTTTACATACTGTATGTATGACATCATTTTTTAAAGAAATCTGCAGAAAAAAAAATCAAGCATATGAAACACTACTGGAGCTTATTGATGCAGTTTATTACCACTTGTTTGTTTGCATAGTAGTGAGCTAGAGATCCTTCTACAATGATACATACATTAATAAGTAACATAGAGGGACACTTTAATCCTGAGTACTGTCAATATAAAATAACAGAATATATTTCATAGCTCTACTTCCAGAAACCCTATTGTGTGTTAATACTGATGAACCGATGGAAATCTTCACATGCATGCATGTAACAGTCATATAAATCCAAACACAATGGAAAACAATGGCATGACTCTTTTAGCACATTCACACACCACATATGTATATTTACAAGCGAATAAACATGTTGAGGAAGGTAACAAAACACACATTCATATGGTTATCCTATACTGAGATATTCCATTCAGCATAGAAGTCGGATCTAAAGAGAATCAGGCAATTATTGGCTAATTTAAGCACAAAAGAAAGCCAAATATCCTTTTAATCAATATTATCTTGTTTACTTCATATGCAAATTAAAATAAGATCATGAAATGCAGATGTCCCTCATTAAAGCAAACATTATTTTCTGCCCATAATACGCAGACATTGACCTGATGGGATTCATTCCATTTCATTGGGCTAATTTAAGGGCATTCTCAGATATAACTGTTTTGTTTTTCTTGTCTTGTCAGATGCATTATATGAAAAAAAAATAACTCAAAATATGTATAAAGTACAACATGGAAAATAAAAAGTATTAAAAATACTATTTACGTTTTTTAAATTCTATTTACACTTTAGGCAGCTACTCTGGACATATCAAAATGGACCCAATAACTGTCTGTTATTAGGTTGATCCTTCATGGGTGGAGGGAGGACGCAAAGCTCCTCAAGACTTCAGCATCCCCTGGATCCAATGCATTATGGGTCACCATCCGGGGGTGGAGGCTGGCACAGCTTGTACAACCTGATCAGAGAAACATGAAAAACAAAAAAGGCATTTAATCACATTCCTGTACATAGTGCTTGAACACAAAGCAGTGATCTGTTGTTAAAATGTCACTTCCCCAGGCAAAAGGTGTTTGTTTGGTGCAAAGGAAGGAGAAACAGAATTTTAAGCTGCAGTCTCAAGAAGAAAACTGTCAGCACTGGAAAAATAATTATCCTTAGTAGCACACATTCAGATACAAAGTCAAACAACATTAACAATGTTCAAACAGTAAAAAAAAAAGCTTTTACCTTCACAGCTGTTGTTCCTACAATTAAACCTTATAAACCATAGCTTGATAACACTGCTGAGACGTTTTTTTAAAACAAATGCCTTCTAAAATGTAGAGTAGCCATATGCTCGGTATTTTAAATGCCACATGAATTATGCATTAGTTGGTTGTTTGCATTTGTAAAAGAATAATACACACTGCATATTATTCACATTAATGCATTCTTTTTTACTATTACCGTTATATAGTCCATAAAATAAAAATCATACCAATGCACTTCTCAGTCAAGTATTATATGCCCTGTCCTGCTGCCTTAATGAACAAAAACTTTACTCAACAACACTTTGTTTTGTTTGATGAATGCTTTTTTTTTTTTAATCTCAGTATAATTTTCAGTACAATCAGCTGTATTTCTTGCATCCTAATAAAGCCCTGCTGTCTTCTGCAGTTTAAACAATCGATCGAACCACTCACATCTTTTATTCTGGATGTGAAATGGCTGCAGGGTAAACTCCCACTAAAATGTTACTGTTCCTTTCATCTACAGAACAGTGAACAACCGTCTCATGATACACAAAACACTCTTCCATTTTCTGCAGCAGTCACTCACACTGCAACAATTCTGACATAATCCTACTGTGCAGCTATTTTGCGCTCTCCAACCACAATGTCTCAACACTAATCATCCCGCTACTTAATTGTATTTGTCAATTTCACTAAAAGGTTCAAAAGGGCTGCCTGTCACACAAAAGCCTATATGTCACAGCCAAATGGCTGAGGCAGTCCTTGTTCTCATCTTGGGGCTACTGAGTGCAGGGAGCTCCCTTCTAATGAAACTATTTGGCCCAAGTCCTACACAAAAAAGCACATACACAGGCCTACTGTACTGTACAGATACATGCCCTTCTGAAAAGCTGAATTACACTTACTATAGAGAGATGGACATTATAGGAAAAAGCATTAAAACCATTGTCGCTTTCTATGTTTTTTGGGGGAAAAAATCTATACATAACTGCTAACAATTTGCAAAGTATACCATAGGTCTTTGGACACATTTTAAACCTTTCAGAGGACATTATTTATTTACTAATTTCTCTTTTTGTTTTGTTTATGCTTTCTCACATGGTAGCTAATTGAGAGCAGAGGCTGTTATTAAAAGTCGTTGATGATGCATTCAAGTGAGCTCCGACATGTAGGGTTTTTAAACTTGGAAAGATACGCAATAAAAATAATATAGAACTCTTCTACTTGTCATTCTCAATGCTTGTTTCATGTCCTTTCTAACTTCAGTTACGCTATCTCTGCTTGAAACTGCACAACACATGACACATAACTTTGAACTTAAGTAAAAGTGACTCAATACTATCCAAGGCATCATATCTTACTCTCTATGCGAGTTGAGTTTAATGACCAATTAAAATTAACGGAAACAAACGGCTTCCTCGAAGGTAAGCAATCATCGAAAAACTATGTTATGAAAATGGCCAGCAGTAATGTAATGTATGGGATTTGTAGTTAATTAACTATAACATGCAAATCTTGCTAAGATCCTTTAATTATCTCGCCCCGGAGATTATGTATTTGGAAGTTTACGTGTTAGAGTTTGTGAATCAGTGAGTCTGTTTGTCTGTCTGTCTGTACACGGATAAACTCTTAAACTGCTGAACCCATCAGTCCCATCAGTCAATATTTGTTGTGCTCATGTATGACTGTATGCTCAATTACCTCTCGTGGTTGCATTGCACGAGCTGTTTCAGATGGCTGAATACATTGAAATAAGAGTTTATCTGTTGTGTGATGTGTTAGAGTGAAAAGGGTTTCTAATACCTTGTTGGCTACACAGAGGGAAATTGTGGTTTGTATTGTTGTTGCAGACACACCTAGTGCAGATCCTCACTCTACTGCGTGCACTTTTCTAGTTCACTATGCTGATGCTGCCTTGCATAAACAGGATGTGGCTGTAGTTTTACCTTGGGACTGAGGACGGCGTGCGATCCCTCACTCCCAGATTCTTGGCAGAATTCTGAACTCTCGCCCCCTAAAAGACAAACAGGCATCAAGAGTTGATGACATCATGGATCAGTTGAAATGCAGTAGCGATAAATAGGAACTGAGAAAAACAGAGATAACACAAGAAGCACATGTTTCAAAAGTCAGCTGATGAGCTACGAGTGGAAACCATCACATCTCTTATGATGAGTTTTGTTTTATGAAAATAATTCCTCTCAAGTAAGATGGCTTCCTGTCAGGCCATGTATGACTAGTAAGTCACCTGTGAAAGAAAAATGATTAATTTCTAGTCCAACAGCTCCTATAAATATTGAGGGTTGTAAAGTAGATCTCATATGATGCATGTTGAGATGTGTTTAAACTACAGCTGCTGTGTGCCGTTTATCTTTAGTATCTATACTCTTTCACCTTTGGTACCATAGACCAAATGCAGAATAGTCTTTGTAAGGAAATAAAAGTAAGTAGTAAGGGATTTGGGAAGATGATGAATGATTTTTTTTATGTGAGTGTGTGTGACAGAGTTTGATTATACCCAGTCAGGAGTATGTCTGCTCTTTGCTAATGTTCCTGTAATCTGCTGGCTGTGCGCAGAGTCGGCAGATACTAAAACATAGGAGTACTCAGCTTCTCAATTTAAAGACACAAACACCTACCCTCACAAATGCACCCTCTCGCTCCCTTTGTGATGCACACAAGCAACAATACAGAATCAAATCATTATCCCAAGATGTCATCAGCATCTACGCTTTGAGCAGAGAGGGAGCAACTGGACAAATGTGCATTAGCTGACCTCTCGGTTGCAACTCTGTCGTTTTCCATCCAACTGTCTGCCTAAAGTCATGTCCAGATAGTGGGATAGCATCTGCAATTACTCGATGCCTATCACAGCGATCCGTCCTGATGCCTCCTGACCGAGATGCCCCCAATGTCCCTAAAGGACACGGCACCCAGAGATCAGATGAGATAGAGACAAAACTTTTATTTTAAAAAGTTAATTTAACCAGTGGAACTTGATTTAAATACCTATGACCTCAGACAGAAAAATAAAATCTCATGATGCCTTAAGTATTTTAGGAAAAATTCAAGAAAGACTTTAGAAAACAAAAATCCAGATTCGTTACAAGGCCATGGAACTTTGACTGTGACGTGGCTCAGTAGTAAGAAACTAGAATACGAGCTCCCAGTCATGCCAGCATATGCCACATAGTACAGTATGAGGATGTCATTTATCTGACAGGTATTTGGCCGCAAATCAAAGTATTGGACGAATGAAAAGGTGATCTGCTAAAGGAAAAGTCAGAGAATCACCAATGTTTGGGACTTTAACAGTCTAAAATTTCTTGGCAATCCATCCAATATTTGTTTAAATATCTTTTGATGGATCAAAGAACAACAGACCGACTGACTGACCAGTAACATCCATAGAGCCTTGCTGCTAGCTTCGAGCTAACACACAGTAGACACAATGAAATATACATTAGACATTATATCATAAATATGGCTGTCCAAGAAGCAGCAAAGTGCAAATATGTGCAACATTTATACATGCAGAGTCCTTCGCAGCTTGTTTATAATGAACACCAATTCACTCATGCATTTAAAATGCTGCATGTATTTTGTATAAATGTCTTAATTTTTCATTTCTGCATTAAATAATTACTAAAACCTGGTATCTGATTGTTGTATAATTGATGTCTCTGCACCTCAAACTGAAACTAAATATTTTACTGAGGCTTTAATGGTTGAAACATCAATGAGAAAATGAAATAAATAGCATCAGGGAGAAGATTTGGAATCTGTTTTGTTCATTTGATCCGTGTCGATCAGCCGTATCAAGTTTTCTCTAGATTTCCAAGTCGATACATTACATTTCCTGGCATTTATAAAAGCAGTTAGTTGTTCCTTCCATATTCCGAAACAGGAAGAAAAAAGGTATAGAAGGGTAAAACCATGAGTTATCTTCATAAGTTAGTTTAGATAATTATTATGCACTTCCTTTACAGACTAATGCTGTGCAGACGTTTGCAGATCAAGCTGTGATTGGACCCATTTTATCCAAATCACTCATTCGACCTCATTCTGAATGATGTTGTCTGGGCTTGATGGGTGGTACCTGCTGGGACTGGATGCTGTGCACGTAACATTTTTGTCAGTAAGTATGACTATTCAGCGAGGAAGAGGAGGCGTCATCCAAACCTTGTGTGATACATTCATATTCATCAGATTCATCAGCTGATGTCTGAGAGCAAGGACACACACAAACACACACGCACACGCACACACACACACACACACACACACACACACACACACACACACACACACAGTTGGGCAATGCAGTGCAGGCTCCCCTCTGCTCTCTCTATGTGGACTGAACCATCTGTTCTTAGTGGTGTTTATGGTAATGATGATGCAAGAAAACAGAACATGTCTAATGACACTCAGACGTATAATTATAACACGATTTAAGCAAAAAGTTCTGTTCTACCAAGAAGCAAACAAGATAGATTGACCAAAACAGCACATTTCCATACCTGCACCTTTTTTACAGTCCATTACAAATATCTCAAACCACACCCCCGACAAGATGGATTTTTTCCCCCCCTAGCCACATACAGTTGTACTCAAGGTCACACAATGCACAGCGTTGCATCCTCCTGGCTGGCAGCCCAGTTCTCTGAGTGCAGAAATTAAATGCCTCTCTTCCCAACGGATATCAGGCTCTGCACTAACCTCCTCTCTCACTGCAAACAGCAATATAACCACCACTCACATACCTTCTAATGACTGTCTGAGATATGGGCCATGATCTGGTCATGGTTGGAGCCTTTGTGTGGGGTGAAAATGTGTACGCACTGAGAAAGTAATGGGGAGTTCTTCCCTTGACCCCATATACACATGCTGACAAACAAACAAGCTCCAGACTCCCAACCAATCTGTTCAGTCTCTCATTACTTTATTTATTTTTTACTCCCTCATTTGGTCGGAGGGAAATCAAACTGTAAACAAGGAAGCTAAAAAGGCATAGCTGCTCCTCTATACTGTTGGCAGCCACATTTGACTCAATGAAGCATACAGTTTAGGGATTTTGGATGCACAGATTGGGCTGTGGATTGAAACACAAATTCACTCCAAGTGAGAAAATGTCACCGTGTAGGGACTGTAGCAGCAGAAGACTGTAGCAGTGATAACAGTAAGACTGAGTAAAAATAAGGACAGAGGGTATGTACACATGTAGTGCTGTGCATGTGTGTTAAAAACATACCTGTTTTCTCATGACATCAGTGGCCTGCATGATGCAGCGAGGAGGCAGGCCGTGGTTTCGGGCCAGCAGGATGGCCTGCTCCAGTGTCACACTCAGGGTGCAGCTGATGGACAGAGAGAGAAAACGTAAGTTTGAGCTCAAACGTGCGCTTTCTATCTGATTATGTATCAGATTCTTCGGATTTATGCAGAATATTGCTCTGTGAATTCAGTTTTGTTATGCCAAAAACATTATTTATCTTCCTTTTTATTACATGCTGAGCAATCAAAGCATACAGTTTGTGCTCATCTAAAGTGACAATAAAACACCTTCTCTCACTCAACACCAACTCATTCACTTCCTCAACATGCTTTCATGAAGTCGTATTTGCAACAGATGGAGACTGAAAGCAGGACTGAAACAAACATGAACAGAAAACAAAAGCATTCCAAAATCAAACTCTGGGCATCTTCCAGATATGATGAATCTCTGGCAGAATTCAGTTTTAATAAATCAAATCTTGTTATGCGCATTTTGCTCCTTTTGACACCTTGTCATTCCCTTGACAATCCTCCTGCTTTTCCTTTGCTCGTCTCCTCGCTAATTAATCATTTCATTTGCTACTGAAAAGTACGTAGAGTCAGGAGAGTTAGAAACTTCCTGATCTTTGCTTTAGACCGAGCAGAAAGAGAGAACAAAAAAAAATTGTGGTGGACTGTCAGCACTCGAGGAGATTCCGGATTGATACTTCCCATTGGAGCCGAGTTTAAAGGGTCCAAGTACGAGTCAGCGCCTCTCCTGTGGCAGAGGCGATATGCTCCCGCCACCATGAGGGTGTGATGTGCGTAAAATGAGTGTTGACGTGAGTCTGTGACTCATAAGTTACAGCCAACTCTGTCTCACCTTCACACACACACACACACACACACACACACGCACACACGCACGCACACACACACACACACACACACACACACACACACACACACACACACACACACACACACACACACACACACGGCAGTATGTGTATAATTCCTTAGAGAGCCTGTGACAGGTGTCAAGGCTGCTGGTGACCTTTCTATGATAACAAGCTGTTCTAGTATATCGATCCAGGGCTGTTTCACTGCAAATTGAACTGTCTAAAGTTCCAACACTGCCAGGCTCGGTTTCATTGAGTAACATTGCCATGGGGCTGCTGAAGAAATATGAGCTGTTTGTTTAATATCTCCCTCTCTTGTGGCAGGATTTCACACCAACTGAGAAAACCCTTTTATTTTGCTTTTAAAAGAGCAGATGTGCGATGAGGAACTTATTGCTCCAGTTACATAACTTTATGACAGTGTAACATGATGTGATGAAAGTAATGAACTCAACAATCATCTCCAGTATCTGCCAAAAGATACCCCAGTAAAGAATTGCAAAAGATTGTCCTATGCAGGCCACCCCAGTATATTTTAAGCACCCATTTGGAGCTTTCTACACCAATAAAGGAATTCACCCACAGAGGATCTTTAAATATCTCTTCAGCTGGAGCAGGATGAAGGAACTGCACACAATCTGTGTGTGTGTGTGTGTGTGTGTGTGTGTGTGTGTGTGTGTGTGTGTGTGTGTGTGTGTGTGTGTGTGTGTGTGTGTGTGTGTGTGTGTGTGTGTGTGTGTGTGTGTGTGAGAGACACAGGCTGCACGGCTTCCCTTTTCATTAGGGCTGGTGAGATAGTATGAAGTGATTCATACCCATCTGTTTTATGTTGTTCCAGCCCATATCCCATTTACACTCTGTGAACCATCCAGAGCTAAATCCAATCTGATAAATGAGATGAAACAAGAGAGCGACAAACACAACGAAAAAGGCAAAGAATGACAGAGAGGATGCAGGAAAGAGGAGGAAAGATGTGTATACAGTCTAAACATTTATATCACAGAAATAATTACTTGTATACTGTGGAATTTGACTACAATGAATGAAAAGCAAGTTCATGCCTAGGAATGTGGATTAGGCTTTCTGCTTGTGATTCTTTCTCTTCCTCTGATATCGTCTTTGCTCTGCTGTCAGACAGTGAACTCTCCTTTTCCCTCCTCTAATGGTCTTTGTGGGGGTGATGGACAAAAAAAAGTCTGGAGAGGAAAGCAGCGCTGCATATTGCAAAATGCTGATGGCCCCAAAATATCACGCTTTCAATGTTATTAAAACTCATCCATCAAGTCAACTAATCCAATCAATAGTCGCTGAGAAGGCTGCCACACTGATAATGCAATTCCCACATTACTAATCTACTGGCTTGGTTTCATAGGTTTTTCAATTAAAGCAGATTTAGTTTGTGTGCTCACCATTTACACGAACAATAATACATAGATTCCTTTTGAATATTTTAATGTTTGAAATTATACAGAGAAAGAAGTAAAATAAGGTTATTTATATTTATTTTCAGGACATTGATTTGGGGAATAATTGCATCAGTTAAAGCCTCGATAACTTACTCTCCTGAGAATCCAATATGTCCATCAGCCTGCAGCTTTGGAGGGTAAAACGGTGTTTAAGGAGAAAGCCAGTTCACAAATAATCCCAAATATGGCAGGCCCTGTCACCTGCTGTGACACGGTACACTTAGCCTGCCTGTCTGGTTGAGTTATGGCTAGTGTGTATAATTTCACACACACGTATACACACACACACGCTGTGGGTTAATAAAGTAGTAGCAGTCATTGCACAGACAGGAACTTTCTATTAGAGCTCAGGCAACCAGGCGGCTCCATCCACGGCACTTTATCAAGCCATCGCTCACATCCGGCGAAACGCATGAAGGCGGACGTGCGTGAGCCGGTGCATGTGACTGAGCCAAAAAGATATGGAAACTGTCGTGGGGTAAAGAGAAGAGGGTACAGAGACATGGGTGGGCGGGTGGAGGGAAAGCGTGCGTAAGAGATGAAAGCTTGGGATCAGTGGTGACAAACGATCAGGATATTTCTGTCCTTGTGCACTGATAAATGGTGCCCTCAGCAGCAGGTGATTTAGAGGGCCATATATAGAATACAATGAGGATGGAAGTAATTGACCTATCTCCTTGCAGTGCAAAGTGCTACGCCTACGTGACAGTCCCTCATCTGGCCTGAGAAACAATGGACCCTATTAACTGGAATATGCTGGTGGTAATTAATGCAGAGAAATGTGTATTTATAGAAAATCCCAATGGTGAGGAGTGCAGGGTTCTCATAAAAATTGAGAGTGAGACAGAGGATAAAAGAAGGGGCAGAGAACTAGAGAGAAGCTGTGGTGGAAATGATAAAGGTGAGAAGAGTGTTAAAGCGAGAGAGATGAAAGAGAATGGAAAGCTGCATGAGTTCTGTCAAAGCAAGAAAAAACGCTGAGCAGGAACGTATAATTTAACTGGAGGTGGTTCATACAGTGCTGGAAGAAATGAACGGCGCGTGTGCCCACACACACTCACCGATGAACACCGCTGTTGCACATGACGATGTGTGTGGCTCCCAGACGCGAGCAGAGCTCAGAGGCCACGGAGAGCAGTCCCACTCCAGAAGCCCCGCAGGCGGTGTACTGACAGGCAGCGGTGCGGCGACAACTGATAAAGCTCTCCATCAGACGGTAGAGCTCCTCCAGAGCATTAACGGGCCGCATCAACTGGGCAAACACAGAGGGAGAGGGGTTAGTGCGGGATCCAGAGAGGAAGAAAAACACAGCCAACCTGTATAATGAGCAAAATGCAGATAAGAGTAGATCTGCTGATTGTGAGGTGCTCGTGGTCCTCAGGTAAACTCAGACTGTGCTAGAAATGCATTTTTTACAATAAAACAGTGATGCCTTCTATAAAACATGCTTTTTTTTTTTTTACTGTTTTTTATTGCTTATTTATAATACTTGTTTTTTATTTCATTTTATTTTATCTTGTTTTTCTTTTACTATGTCTCTCTATGCTGCTGTAATCCTGTAAATTTCCCCGCTGCGGGACTAATAAAGGATTATCTTATTTTATCTTATTACATAAGATATTAGGTGATCTGAGGTATGATTTGGGAATATTTTATGGGTTATCTATATATTCACATTTATGCAGTTTAAGTTTCTTTCATTACCACGCAGCTAGCTCGGTTGAATTATTCTCAGTATAGATGGACAGAACATCAAATACAACATCAGTGAAAACATAAAGGACATAATTGCAGGAAAAAAATAAAAATACAGTACACAACTCCACATACAATTCCATATAGGCAAACTTTTGTGTAGTTTACAACTGCACCACCTTGGGAAAGAAGCTCAGGTTATAGTGTTCTATCCTGCCTCCAAGTGACCTGTACCTTCAGCCAGAGGGGAGACGCTTAAAAAGATGGGGAGTCGGTAACAGAGAGTCGTCCGTGATCTTGACTGCAGGTGAGAAGGTGAGTTGTGTGCATACGGAGTCTAGCGTGGGGAGTTTGCAGCCTACTATCTTTGATCTTATGCTATGCTGATAATTCTGTTCATTTTCTTAGTTATGTGCTTAGATGTGTTTCCATACTAGACAGTCATTGATAATTACAGGAGGCTTTGGATCATGGCTGTGTGAAATTGGACCAATTTTTGATTTGTCTCTGTTGGGCTTTTTGCATTTGATGGGTCATTGAGGTCAGTTGAGGTGTGCCAAGGAATTTGCTGCAGCTCTTCTTTGCTTGATTTTACATATCATTAGACTTTCCACCCTGCAGCATTAAGATCTACTCAAGTTCTTCAGTTTATCCCTGGTGTCATGAATGCAGCAGGAGGTGGAGTTGTGTGGGGTTGTTCTTACCTTATCTACGAGGGCAGCTTTGGGTGCGGAGCTAGGCGGCATGTTGGACTGATCCAAGTAGAAAGCCCTAGGGGAAAAAACAACAGTTCCCACATGGAGTGATTCAAACTTGATATTTGCACAGCAGTGGGATAAATAAAACATTGTGCATTAAGTATTAAACTGCAGCCGACTAACAATCACTCTCAAGTTTTTCTATTTAGGAAAACACACTGTGGCATTCTTTTCTCTGCACCATTATGTCATCCGGAGCACTGGCCGGGAAAAGTAGGCCACCTGCTCATTATGGAGCTCCACCATCCGACTATCAATCATGAGAGTAACTTGGACACAGCTCAGCAGAAACACGGAATAAGCATCTCTTGTCCTGGGCATCTCTCCAAATGCCATTGCCTCATTCATTCATGGAGTACAGTCAATTTGGTGGTATTTTCTTCTTTCGTCCACCGGGGGCAGCACCGGACTGGTGTCATTATGCAGACAGAGGAGATGTATGCCGCAATGAGTCCATCTGAGGTGGAGTGCTGCTGGTGCAAACTCAGCAGTCTGTGACTCCATCAAATCTAAGTAATCCAGCAGTGAGCTATAAATAGCTACACTACACCACATTAAACCCCTTGTAATAAAATCAAATACTCCATTACTTCTTTGCCAGAGGCAATAATACTGTACAACACACAGCCACCCATAGAGTACACATTTCTGAATTCGCCAAATAGTCGAGGAAAAAAAAAAGTTTTTAAAAATGCAGCAACTGCAGACTCCGAGGGAGGGAGACCATTTACAAGAATCAGCCAAGCAGGGCTCATTCATCTGCACTCACTCTGCTATTTGGTGATTAAAATCAGTCCAAGCAGGCATTCATTAGGACTGTGGTATTTCTGCCTGACATAATATTAATGGAAATAATTAATCAGAACAGAGTTAACACATCCCTGATTCAATAAAGTCATTATAAACCAGCCGCGTTGAAATTAACAGTCATTGACTGATATACTTTAACGACATTACACTGTGGCAAACATACGTGCACCCACTGGGGCCTTTAAATGCACATACAGAAAGTTATTAAGTCTCCATAGTACACTGAGACTATGGGTCTGACATGTGAGCTGATGTTACGTATTCACATATAAATCTACTAAACAGACACAGATGAGTAACCTGCCCATTTTGTATCCTCACTTGATTAAATTTTCCAGGTGTTTAATCCCTATCTGGCAAATTATCCTTAAACCTTATGGTGCGCTCTTCTAAATGACGACAGGAGAGTTTGCTAAGGGTTCAGATGGAGCTAACAGCCCATGTAATTGGTTCAAGATTGCCTTATCATTCAAAAGATGTGCATGGAAGACCGGGAGTTTCACCGCATCCCAACACGGAACAAACACCAACTCCTCTACATGAGGGGTAACCGGCTAATATTTGTTGGGTCAGCTGTTTAAAGCTCTAAATATTTGATTTTGGCATTTTTTACAGTAAACCTGGCATCCGTACTGTTTCTGTGTGAGCATGTGGTGTTTAGGGCCTGGTTGCTGTGGAAAAACCAACCGGCTGCAGTAAATAAAAGTTAGATACAACTGTTTCCTAACAAAACATCATTCTTTTTAAGAGGTCAAACATAGTGAGAGTCGAGATGGAGTGAAGCGATAAAACGCTACAGAGCACAACAACACAATAGAGAGTTTATTGGAAATCAAAACCTTGGCCTGAAATATATTATATTTGGTCTACCTCAACTGTGTGCTGTGAGTCCACTCACCGTTCTCCCTGTTGCTTATCGGTCGGTCGCTCAGACGGTTATCTTGAATGTATTTAATAGAATCTGTCTAAGAGAAGTCAACCTCTGCAAAGCTGCTAAACTTCATCTGCATGCCTTTGTTTTATCGGTTTCAGACAAAACAAACGCACCTTTTTATACCCCTGCAGATCTATTCAAGGTCACAATACCCACTGATTAACTCATCCTCTTGTTGTATGAGTTGTTCTAAAAATACTGTCGGTCACAGCTTGAGGAGCAGGGCTGACTCTCCTGGAGGTCTCTAATGACAAAATAATAGGAGGCAGACTACAAGTGTGGTTTAAAGAGGACCTGCATTACATCTTCTGAGCTGATGTTTTGTCAGAGGGTTTGGAAACGGAGCACCTTAGAAACATTTATTATGGATGAAAAATGAAATCTCAAGCCCACACACGTGCAAACACAACAGTGTGAGGCTAAGAACATATTACAAACACGTTATATATATGTACTCTAAATCCACTGGGTGTCTGCTATTTCTTCTCCCTTCTACATTGGCTCTCAAGTTTAAGCCCCTGAACTCCAGCTGCCCCTTTTTGATGGCAGGACATCGAAGGCTTTTACACAAGCGTGTTATAATTTTTCTTTACTCACTGGCATTCTCTAACATTACATTTTAAAAACAATGACGACGTCTAAACTTGGGGGAGTTTAACGCCTACCAACAGATGGTGATCTGTCAGACAGTGTTGAACAAAAAAAAGTTACGTAAACTGTGCAATCAGGCTCGTTATTCGGTTTCTTGTTAGAAGCATTTCCACTGTTTATATCAGTAGAAATCAAGTAAAACCTTACCTGTAGGTGCAGTAACAACTGCCCCACTGACCACCACACACACACACACACACACACACACACACACACACACACACACACACACACACACACACACACACACACACACTCGTTTTTTACATGAGACTCTAATGGAGGATTTGGCTGAAGTCCAGAGATGACCTGCTCGGCCTGTAGCTGGTTTTATTTTATTGGGCCGATGAGGATACTTGATTCTCTTTGTTTCTGCTCATGACAATAGCACACTGGAGGCCCTTTACAGCACAAGAGCATTAGTAGTCAGCTGCAGCGTCAAAGAAGAAGGATCTGAGGCGCAGATGTCTTCAGAGGAGCAGCGTGGGAATGGGCACATTAGCACGACATCCTTCATTCAAAAAAATACAAAAGAAACAGAAATGATCCCTAAAAAACCTTGAGAGACATGAAAAAAAAGTGTTTAACTGAGTCTTCTGTGGGTTTGGTTTCACATTCGTTCACTCTTGAGGACACAAGTAGAGTGTCTAAGATTTATAACATTAAATGTGACACTGCAGAGGTGCATGCTAGTCTATGTAAATCACTGACATAACCAAGATGAATGACACTCGCCTTTATTAAATCCCCCAGAAGCCCCTGCAGTGTGTGGCAGAGCGGCCTAGGGGCTAATGAGGGCTTCCAGGAGCCACTGTGATGCTTCTGCACTGACACCGATGGGATAGTGTGTCAGTGAAGTGTGGTAGAGGTAATCTTCTTATACGACGCCTCCCTCCAGTTACACTTGGCGCCAAATGTTTATGACCTGTCAACTATAGCTTCATAAAGGAGTGCTTGCCAGCAGAAATAGCCTTCAAATCCATCTGAGATAAATGCTTTAACAGAAGAGTGTTTCCCAACCATTTGTTTCTGTGTACCCACTTTATTAAATGACAATAGATCTATAGATCGTGAGAAGAGCAAATTTGCCAGCAAAGAATGTTCCTAGCCCACTTAACTGCTATTTCAACATAACATTTGTTATCCTGAATAGGTAAACCAGCCATGTTGAAGACATTAGACAAGGCACCACTTAGTTTTATGCATGTGTTATTGAAAACATATACACATAAAGCCTAATAAATGTATCGGGGCGGAGTAAATTAATACAAGTAGTCTACAATCATGACAACAACACAAACATTAAGGCTCCCTCTAGTGGCTCAAGAATGTACTGCAGATATAATTGTTAAATAAAAGATTTGAAGGAAATTCTGCAAATTTATTCCGTTATCCAAACTAAATGTCTTGCAACCCAGCTGTGGGTCTTTCAGAATAACTGATATATTAAGTATAAGTAGGTAACAATGCCATGTTTTGTTTTACGATATAACTTCAAAAACTTAAGAATTAAGAAGAAACTTATAAAAGAAAACTACTTACTTAATAATTATTTTAATCAAAGTCAAGTCATCCATTTTCAAATTAGTGTCAATCACACCCAGAGCAGCTTAGTATTAATGGGGTCTCAGTTACAGCGCCGGAAGACATATTATCACTAAATCAATGTCACGCATGCTGCCTGATGCTGCATATAAGTATTCTTGGCTCCTTACAAAGATGATTTTTCTTTTTAACACAGAAACTGCTGAGGAGATGACTCAAGGTCTTTTTTACAATATCAAGCATCACTGAGTGCAGAACTGTCATCATTACAGCGGCTCAACGATATAATCAAAGAGAAATGATAAATGAAAACATGTCTCTGATGCTCAGGCTTACCAGGCTTTACGAACAGGGGTTCAGTGCACACTAGCTGGAGCAGAAAGAACCCCTTCCCTCTGCGCTCCAGTGAATTGGGACTCCCTTTGCCGGTGCAAAGACTGCAGCATTTTCATCATTTCCGAAAATGGGGAAACACAGAGACAAGAAAGCTCTGTTTTCTGTTTAGGAAAAATATATAACATAATTGCTATTGCGTCTCTGCTGAAAGTAGGATAATATCCATAATCAATCCTGACTGTAAAATAATATTTGTTTTTCATTCTGTGAATACAACTATAATGACTTCTCAGGTTACAGATGAAGTCATCTGAGAAAATCTCATTTTAGAAAACTAGCTGCACTGCCGCATTACTGTTTGAGCAGTTTACAATACTAATGCATGTCACATGGAATAATAGGACACGTGCTGCAGTAGCTATTGTTATATTAATCATAACTGCATAGCCCTGCACTAGGGAGGAAGAGAAATACCATCAATTAAACGTAGCAAAATGCTGTTTGAGCAACAGATTTATGCTGTTGTTATGACGTTGAGGACAGTGGTGGGATTCATGTTTGTGAGTTGAACGACTTGAAGTTATGTAGCACTATCCATCGTCTTGTTCTTTGAGCATATATTGTGGAGGTGTCCGTGTAGAACAAACAATATGATTTACACAAAGCTAGCTGTAAGGCGGATTTGTTTACACGGCTGTAGTTGCAAGTTTGTGAGGATACGAGCAAAAGAGGGTTTAAGTGTATATCCATGTATAAAACAAAAAGAAATTCAGCGGGCATGAACTGATCAGCTAGCTGCATTAATCATGTTGTTACACATGCAGCACTTTAATGAGCATATCTGCACTCTTAACACAAGGTCACGTCTGAACAAGAGCGAGAGGATCGATTTCTGCTCCAGCCGCTGACCAACAGAGACAAAGGAAGGAGTGACTCTTGGGTTGAAACTGACACTCTGACCTGCATTAAGCAGTTATTAAGCAGAGTATTTTTCTCAATCAAGACAAACTGCAATGCAGTGGTGTGATTACCAATTCCCTATGGCTGATGGGAGAGCAAATGCCGCCAGCACAAATGACTTGGAAGCTGCACGGTGATGACCGATGGATGTTCAACTAACAAAGCATGAAATACAAGTCTGTATTAATGATAATGTACCATTTGTTGGACAGAAATACACATCCAAGTTTATAGCTTATCGTTCAGCCTCCATGCCATCATTATACACCATTTGTCAGACTGCGTAGAGTTTTAATATCCACATAAATCAAACATTTTATTTTGGGAGAAAAAAAAGCATAATGCTTGCAGTGTAAGCGCTCTGTCTCAGCCGTGCCAGAGGTTATTGATTTTAACACATCTGCTTACACTCACACCTGCAACAACAATATATGATCAAGACACGCGTATGATTTACCAGCAGAAAGCATGAAGTACATGCCAGACCGCCTCCATTATTCTTTCACACTGCTGTATGTACCTGCAAGAGGAAAAACCCAATGCCCTCCTGAAACGTCCTGTCAATAAGAGCAGAATGTGATGAAACCACGAGACTGCAAAAGGCTCTCCCTTTGAATAATACATTTGCAGATTCTGTTCTGGTTCTCCCCTCTTCTTCACTCTGCCCTCTTCGACTCGCTTGCACACCCCCTTTTACCCATCATCCTCATCCCTCCCCTGAAATCCCTACCATCTCTCTCCAACCTGCTCTGGTGATCTATATTCCCCTTTCAATTTCCTCTTCTTCCATTCTCACTACGTCCTTAAGGGAAACACATTGTCCGTTCAAAGCATGTAATTTCCTCCCTTTATCAGATGTTGCTTCCTTCTACTAGAGAGGAGGCAATTGTATTCATTTGCAAATTGATTCACAATTTGACTGAGACAATTAGTTTACCCCCTCCATTCAGCTGCGTGATGAGAAACCTTAAGAAGAAACAAGACTAGAACTAAGGAAATTGTCAATTGGTGCACATCAGGGTTCCAAACCTCTTCTATGTAGATGCACATGTCAGCTGAGATGGTTTATGAAAGCTTGAAAACGTGGGTGCGTGTTCTGGCTCCACATACTGCTGACTCCCGTGGCAGCAGCCATGTGCTTGTGATTTGGCCCCGTGAGTTTATGTTCTGCGAAAGACTTGAGTGACTTCATCAGGCACTATGGCTTTGCTCGGATCATACTGTATCTGGTGTGGGTACAGAAAAGCGTAAGCCAGAGACAGAGAGGCTGCTGGGAAATCTTACACAAACCCTTGCCAGTGGTATCATTTACTACTCTGAAATTGGATAATGCCCACAATGCACGCTGGGAAAGGCGTCAGTGGAGGAGCAAGACAAAAAAAAAGAAAGTTTTTGTAGACTGCTTGCACAGAAACATGCACAAATAAAAATAAAGAAAATCACAGAAAGGAAAATTTAATCTTGACAGGATTCCACGTCATAATGACTGACAAAAAAAATCTAATTTTCAGCGCCATTATTTGAATTCCTCCACATGTTAATATATATTTTTTTAATTAAACTTTTACACAAAAACAACACTATCTCAGGGCTCCTAAATAATCTAAGGGCCTATTGTGTAATAGGAGTGTATTGTATGACACAAAAACATCTTAACCTGCAGGTTATTCAGTTCAGTATTGCGTGTGCTGTTTCTGTCTGTCAGTCAGCCTCTGGCTCTGGCCACCAGTGTGGGTTTAACCCAACGCTGCCGTGGCCGCGCTCCAAGGATAACGAGGTGCCTGAGGTTTGAACGCTGCAATGGAGAGAGGAGTGACATCACGGGCTGGTCTGTGGTCAGCCGAAAGACACATGGCGGCGGGCGAAAGAAAACTACTGGTAACATTACATAGAGAGAGACACTGTATTTAGTGACTGTTTAAAACCAGCTGGGATTATTTACATTACTACCATTGATCCAAGGTAATACTACTGGGTGGGAGCGAAGAACATGTTTCTGGTGACTGCTTTAGTTTTACTAGTGGTCTCTGTTTTATTCCACATGCACACGAATGACTCAGCAGTAAGGTGGAATATAAAGTACCACCTGGAGAGTGATGTGGAAAACATTGCAGCTCAATGAATCCACCAATCCATCAACAAAAAATAATTAAAGCAACTATTTTAATAATTTATTCATTCATTTGTGAATCATTCCTTATGTACTGCAAATATGTCAACTCAACACCAACTGATTCACCCACCGTACAGCAGTAAATACACTCGGATTATATTTAGACTGAAATGATCTGTAGGTTTGGCCTATGACAGGTTTTGCTGAATAGGAGATTGAGTATATGAGTACAATCTTTACTACTCTCACTCCAGTTGGGGTTTAGAAGCACACTGCCTCTCCTTATCCCTGCACAGCACCCCTAATGCTCCCCACATCACCAGCCTCACTCACTGGCCTGTCAGCCCACATCTGCTCCAAGTTACTGCTGGAGCCTCTGCTGTCAATTCAATTATGCTCTTTTCTGTACAGGTCAAAGTGAAATGTACAGCATACATGCATACATACAAAAAAAACAGGCTATTCTGAATCACATGGCTGATGTAGGATTTGGATCATTTAGCAACATGGGGCTTGTTATGGAAATCACAGTATGGCCAACTGGAAATTTGAAATCGCATATTTGTTAAAGGCAAAATGTCAAAATATCATTCTTAATCAATAATTTTGGTACTGCAAAGATGTCCTGGCTTACACATCATATTCAGACTTAAGAAAACATCTTTGTTGATCATTTCAGTATGTTTTTCAATTAAAATGAGAATAATGATTAAATATCAGTCATAATAATTGCAATTAAATATGTTTTCAAAATCATTCAGCCCTATAACCACATTTACGTTCATTAAAATAATTTCATGTATGCTTCAATCGCTTGAATACATTTGCGCACAAAATAAATGCCTCTATGTAATATTTTAATTAGAATAGCGACATTTTAGAGACTGATTATGAAGTGTTGTAGAGTCCCAGAGGATCTGGCTGAAAATATAATTTCACAGAGCGATAGAAGGCCTGATGCACAAAAAAAGATGAAATGACCCAGCACAATTTGATGTCCACAACTGCGCTTTGGGAAATCTGACACTCACAGAAATGAACGCTTAAAATTCTCTCATCAAGCAAAACAGTAGGAACAAATTAAAAACTCTCAGCAGAAAGCAATCCCAGTAAATGAATGTTTCGCTGTGGAGGATCTGTACTGATGTGACACATGACCGCTCAAGCTGTAAATCATTCAGCCCCTCACAGTAGATTGTCCTTAAATAACAAGATGGCGTTTTGCCATTAGCTCTGCTCTGTTTAATTATCCACACAATCAGCGGCAGATGTTTGGTTGAAGCCGACGTGTCAAACGAGTCGCCCTCCTAGGTGTTCGATGAGGGATCACACTCTCGGCCCAGACTTCAAACGACTTTCCAAGAAAATGATTATTAACCAAGATGGCATCTGTCTATATTGTTTAATCTTGAGACTACAGTATCTCTCTCAGTGATACCCCCCCTCTTCTATTTTAATGACAAACTATGAGATTTTGTCATTATCAATTCTTAATATGTTTTGTGAATCAAAGACACTCGCACCATTTTAAACAAAGCTGGTTTTCAGTCACTGAAATAAACAAGGTACCATCTAATATGAAATTACAATGATATTCAGACAGCACACTGCATTGCTCCTGACTTTAACTCTTACATTCTGGAGATTAAATAAAGCCAGGCCCTTATTTTAAACTCACAGAATTGTCTGTTTCTCGATATCTGTTTTAACCTCATTAAATTACCCACGTCTGGCCAATCACAGAGGGTCTCGGGTGTGCAGCAAACCAATGGGGTGTGAGGTAACTGAGTGCAGCAGCTGTACAGAAGCACTTTATCAGAGCTAGTGACACGCTGGGCACTCATCCAATCACTGCTGCCCCTGCTGTGTGTGTTCGCCAACCAATCATAAACACACTCCCGCTGTGTTGCTCTCAGCCAATCACCTTGAGGCCCTGCTGGGCGTTGCGAGTCAAAGCCCGACTGAACGGTAGGTCGTCTTGATTTATTTTAAATCTTTAAAAAACAAACTGCCAGAAACAAGAGTGACAAACTAATCTGTGTGTATAGTCTAATGTAACATACCTCAGTCTCTTGTAGTACTGTTTGACCTTTTCCAATGAGGCAGCATTGATTTGGGCCTGGTATTCCTCCACTGACACATTGTCCCTGTAGTAGTAACCCTCCATACTCTCCAGAGCTAGAAGGGTGAAACAAAAGAGTGAAAGATAAAGTTATAAAACCACTGCATACACTGTGCATCTACCTGCCAGGGGTTTTGAATAATCTTTAAAGGGGCTTTCATCTCTGCACTACTTGCTGACTTAAAGTTCCCAAAACCAGACTCACTGTACCTTGCGTGAAGAGCACAGGGTAGATTTTGATGCCTCCTCCGTTTTTCAGCCTGGGAGGCAGCTGGGAGAAGTAGAAACTCTCAAGGTGGAAGCAAACTTTCAAGGCCTGACGGGTGCCCTCCACCTGGTATGACATGGGCATGTCTGCCAGGAGAGGAGAGGAGGGGAGGGGAGAGTAGGGGAGAGGAGAGGAGAGCACTTTTTAAATCTCAATCTCATTGTACATAAAGTGTAGTAATAGCAATGCTGAGAGTATAATGATACAATGAAACAAATTTAAGTCAAATGTAAGCTAATAGTTTGAGTGTACGTACTGGCCACCAGTGGCTCCCCTTCAAATTGCTGGAAGTAGAATGTGACCTTCTCCAGGTCAATTAAAGCCACCTGAGTGTCCTCCAACATGGCCTGCTCATCAGTCTGAAGAGAGAAAGATAGCAAACTAGTAAGAGTGTAGTGGTGGAGAACTCCAACTCCAATTTTAAACATCAGAGGTCTTGTGGAGTACGACTGAATAGAAAGTAAAATAAAGCATTTTCTGGCTCCAGAGGGAGCATCACTTGAATTTCCTCAAGTGATGTCATCAATGGCCTAGGGACTTTCCTTTAAATCGAAACCAGTCTGTATCAAACAATGTCAAGCAATACCAAGTCCTGCATTCAAAATTTCACTAAGTACGGAAACATTATCAATGATGTTTGTCACTATTAAATTGAAAAGTACAGATCATATTGTCTTCTCCATCATTTTTCAAGTTCGAGTGTGTATGCATGGGTGTGTGTGTTTATGTATAACTATAGGGTTATGGTTCCTAGTTGGATTTCTTTAACGAAGAACGATTTCTCGTTAACAAACCACCATTGGAAATACAATTTTAAAATAAAGCGTAGTTGAAGAGATTCAGGAAGTCCCCCTTTACAGTATTATTATGGTACTGTACATATAGATTATAATACTAGTGGGTTATAGTATTGGAAGAAGCTTAATAAGCTCTTTTCACAGTTTGTATGTAAAATCTAAACCTGCAAACAATCTACTAACTATTGCACACAGAGGTAATAAGCAACATACCTGGAAAAAGGTCAAGTTAAGTACCCATAAATCCAATTTAAGTACAGTACTTCAGCAACTTCATAAGTTACCTTCACCTCTGTGTGTGTGTGTATGTTCCTTCTTTCCTACAGTAAGAAAAAAAGGACAAAAAAAACTACAGTTTTCCTAACTGTGTGAGAAGATGCTCACATACTGATTTACAAACATGACAGTGTGTGTGTGCCAACATCTTTATCTGCTTGCTTGTTTGTTTATATCTCTGAATGTGTGTGCACGTCTCCCTTTCAAACATGCACTCAGCATCCTCACACACAGACAGGCACATCTGCTCGTGGCCACAGCAATAGCGGCTCAAGTATTTGGGATTGTGACACTACACCCCTCTGTCATCTTCCTTCTTTCTCTCTCTCGGCTTCTCTTCATCCTCCGCATGCAGAGGGATAAACCGAGCAGCGGTGAAAGAGGATTAGGTCCTTTTTTCTAAAGACACATTTGAGATGGCCCGACATGTGACGGGGGGCTACCCGTTGCCCTGCCAAGCGACGCCTGCCGTGTGTGGGCAGGTTTTTTCTCAAAGCGCATCACATAAATACACCCCCCCACACACACACAACCAAAAACCCTGAACATAGAGACACACACAGCCACACCATCCCCAATTCGTCCCATGCTGCCTTTCATGTGGTGCCCTGAAAAGGAGCGTGTTGAGATTTCACTGCAATCACCTGCAGGTACTGAGACCCTGTTTTTGTTCCACAGGGACACTTGAAAGGGAAAACTCTTGAGAAAAGAAGGAAAAGAGGCAGACACAGAGCGACATCAGTGCAGGAGGACTTGACGTAATTCGCACACCCATCTAACCTAAATAAACCCTCATCCAAAATACACTTTTAAAGCACTTCCTGTGTTTCTAATTCCCAGAGAAAAGTGATAAAAATAGGAACTAAATCGAAATACCTCATCCCAATAAAAAAAATAAAAAAATGTTTTTCTCTGTGGTTGATGATGCAAGGTGCAGAAAAGAAACACTGTGGACATATAAGCTTTTAAGGAAAATATCACAGCCCTTTAACGATTAAAACTTGAGTTTCAGCTTCTTTAATATGGTTGAAGACAAGTTTAATTATTAAAAAGTTAATATGGATCTCGGTGAGGTCACGGTGTATGCTTAGCTCAATTTCTTCTCTAGATGGTCTTTTCACTGCACTGACTTAAATTCATGCAGGAGAATAGAGGAGTCTGACACCGAAGCCGAAGACTATTTGAGCCTGGGAATGTTTCAAGTTTCTCATCATTATAAAGTATTCAACATTAAGGCTATTTCAAGGCTGTTTTACAATCTAGATGAGCATTTGGGTTGCAAAAACCTTTAGGTAGAACTTTTAGATCTAAATTGCTTGTGTTTTTGGCTGTTGGATGTTTGGGGCATTTCGACAATTTTCCCAGATCCTGATGCGGTGAAAGCTGTCTGTTATTTCAGCCACACATGAGGGAAGTCGGCAGTGGGATCTGGCTCTGCAGAATCCGCGGCACACCTCAATGATTCAGACCACATCCCTACACAGTCACTGCGGGCAGACTGTGTATTAAGCTCAGCACATTTTAGTGATTGTTTTAGTGTCCGTCATGCGGCCTGGTAGTGGCATCTTGATTGATGATCTTGGTAGATCCCATCTTAAATGCTTAGCTATACCTCACTATCACACATATCGAGAGAGCAGAACAAAAAACATTGTATATTGCATAATTCATGTTTTTGCAACCCAGGGACTCATATTGTCGATGTTATGATTGTTACTGTATGTGTTGTAGATTTAGATCAGAATGTGAGGGCTGCACGTATTGGATGGTGCACAAGGAAAATATGTAATAAAAAAGCTGAAATATATATTTTTAATGCAAATATTTGCATAGTTTTATGAAAGTAGCCATTTGTTTGCCGCTGCACAACTACAGCGTTGGTGAGTTTACAACAAACCCATATGGGTATGTTTGTATACAGACAGAAACTCCTGTTTCTAGAGTGTCTGTTGAAGCAGATTAACTGAGAGCTGACTCTGGTCTGGTGCTTACCAGATTGGGGGAGAGGAGGGACTGGAAATGGAAGAGAAGCCCAGCGCTGGCGATCTGCTCCAGCCAACGGCAGCTGGCTTCCTGTGCCTCCTGAAGGTCCTGGGGGTCCGAGTTGTCCTGGTCCGACTCCCTGCCTACATTGTTGAACTGAGAGGGGACACAAAAACGCTAGGAAGTGAGCTAAAACAAAGGATGAAACCAAAATGTTTTGCCTTTATGTAGGATGGTGCCACTTACTGCATTTCTTACCAATTCAATAGTTCATATTTATAAGTATGCACATTTTTTTTATTTCCAATTCTGAATTAGACATGTGTAATTTACCTGATTTAGGACGGCCAGCAGGTGCTCTGAGAAGGCACACACAGCTGCTACTAGAGACTGACAGAACACCATATCTCGACGCAACTGGATCTCAGAGTCTAGAGGGGGCAACAAAGAGGATGTGAGGCTGAGATAGTCAATAAATTAAGTATAGTATAATACTGAGTAAGTGAAGATTAAAAACTAAAATTTAAAGTGGTAAGGTCAAAGTTTAAAAGGAGTGTTAGAAATAAGTGCCATGGGTTTGTTTTGATAATCAAAAATTCCCTTTTTGGTCAGACTCTTTGCTGTGGCAAGCTTTCATTAAGGTGACAAAAAGTCGTGGTTGCTTTTCAAAAAATTGTCTGCAGGGTATTAAATATTGTATAAGGAAAAAAACGAGAGCAAATGACATGTGTGCCCGAGTGGAAAATAATTGCTGCCATAATTTCCTGAGAAATAGGCCCCCTGAAAATGTTCAGCAGTCCACTGAGTTAAAAATGAGTTCATGAACTACTCAGAAATGAATAATGTGTCATAAGGCATGAATGCTTACTTTTTGACACCATTAACCCATCCTATCATAGCCTCAGAAAAAGAAATCCAGCCTTTTCTACTTTTCTTAATAATTTATATTTCCTAGAGGTATGTAAAGGAACATTACATTTCATTTCATCAGCATAGTTTCTCTTACAGAGTTGGCATCTGAGTTCAGCAGTGTTGTTAGCCTTTTGCAAGTAAAATGATTAATATGGATTTTCAACCATAATATCCATTCATCCTGTCTTTTGTTTAGTTGGTGCTTTTCTTTTTTACTTTCTTTGTATTCTCTTTTTTGTTATTTAAAAGAACACAAACAGAAGATTAAAAAAAGAGCAGAACAAATACAAGGAATAAGGTAACAAGTTCAGCAGAATAGTGGCAATATATAAGTTCACACTAAATGAGGGTGGAATCCTTAAATTCTAAAGTTTTCACTGTCTTTTCTTGTTTATGAAAAATCTCTATGTCCGACTGTGTGTTTCTGATTTCCATTCTTTGCTTGTTCTTTTCATTTATTTCTTGGGTTGTTTCTTTGTTTACCATTATTTGAATTGAGCTCACAGTTTGGGCTGCCAGTAAGGTTTTCTATGTCTTTAAAAGGGTACGGTTTTATTATTTTATTTTGAGTGCAAAAAAGAGTTTCAGTCTGTACTGTTTTCTGTATTCCTATAGTGAAAGAGGAGAGTGAGACAAACCTGTATATTGTAGTAAGACCAAGAGCAGCCGTGTCTTCACCTCTGAAAAAAACAAACAAATGAAAGCAATCCAATGAGGCACTCAGTAATCTTATATCAGCTCCAAAGAGCCTTTCTCCTCGACTGCAATAGTATGACCTACACTATAAACTCAACCCCTTAAAGTCATGGGTAGGCCAATGCTGTATAACTCTTCTGCCCAACCCCGGCTCTACAGCTGTTTATCTTCGCATACAAGATAAAAACAGCCACAGGCAAAGATAATAACATAAATCCGCATTTGTTTATAGTCACATCAGAACCGCGGAAGCTTGGCAGGACGCTGCACTGCATGAAAAAGCCATCATGGTGAGGGGTAGGAAAGAAGTGGTGTATACAGGCCAAGCACATTAATATTTACTCTGATTATTTATACTCTCTCGCTTGTGACCACCAGCTCACCTTTCCCAGGAGTGTCATGTGGCCTTGGGTTTGGTCTGTTTGTAGTAAAGTGTGTCTGTATGTACATGTCTGTATGTGTCTGTTTTTACAATGTGTGTGCTAACAAACATAAATCCACTCACTCCCGTCAGGAATAAATGAGGCTGAACTGCCTACGTGTGTCGATAAAAGAAATCAAATCAAATCAAAAGGAATCTCACAGAGTGCTGCTCTTTCATTGTTTAATTTGCTAGTTTTCAGCTCCAGCTATGTGGCCCCAATTTATGTATCCCATGGTGGATTTGGGGTTTAAAGAGAACAGTTAGCGGTCTGGGACTGCCTGTACCCAGACAACTGTAACAGGTTATTATTGCAACCAATAAATATGATGAGGCGCACTGGAGAATTGGTCAATTTCACATAACCTCCCAAGCCTGGCATTCTTCTCCATGAAAAACACTATATGTGGCTGTGTGTGCACACAAGCATTAGGCCCCAAACATTTTAAAAACAGTATTATGTGTTAACACTAGAACCTCCAAGGGGTCATTTTCCCCCTCTGGCGTTTTAAAATGCACGTAACTCTGTGAAAATAAAACCCCTCTCTGAGTTCATGACTTTTCCTTAATGGGTTTAATTGTCTTCTAGTGAATTAAAGGGGGTGTGGGATAAGAAGAAAAAAAAAGAAAATGAATACCTTGAACCAATGAAGGGTAGTTCTTAATCTCATAGAAACCGCCGTATAATGCTGTGCTCAACATTCTGGCCACGCCTGCTTGGCTTTTTATAAGCAGGCCGCCATATCACATGCTAGAATAAGCTAGATAGATTGTTGGATAGATTTTGGATTTGGAAACGTGATTTGGAGCTGAAGATTGATGGATGTCCAAGAAGCTCTGGCAATGCTACAGGAACGGATGAAGAATCTTCATCTGAGGACGAGGAGCCATATTTTTCTTCTACAATAATTGAAATGTGTTAATCATTTTCTGTTTGTTTCTTGTAGCCTACAGTTCATTGGTGAATTTTAAAATGTATTTGACATCTTGGATCTGTAAGGAAATAGCCCTAAGCAATTGTAAAATTAATGAACATCATAAACATAATTTTATTTTAATACGTCTTACTTATTATTAGAAAAAATATTTTGATGAAAATTAACAACTTAACTGCTTCAAGAAATGAAATCATTGCGAGTGCTGATGCTGTTGCAGCAAAAAAATTACCTCTCTAGCAGTTTTAGTGTTAACCATGTCTGGAAGGGTTCAGGTAAAACACTCACCCTCAACGTATTTAGCGATGGTCTGTGTGAGGGTCTGAACGCTGCTGGGAAGGTTCCAGGGATCCTGCTTGACATGAAGACGCAGCTTTTTGGTGCAGTTCACTTTAGGCTCCATCTCCTGCTGAAACTCTGTAAGAAACGCACACACAAATAGAAAATTAGCATAGGCCGAGCAAAGTTTTATAGCTGTATGTGTGTCGACTGTAAGGCAAAGTTTGCATAGGGAGACAGTGGATGATAAACTGCATTAATAACGAGTGAGGAAAGAGAGAAACAATCTTATTATTTCATTCCTCCTCTGATGCATCTTCCTTAATGATCATCTTCAAAATACAATGCTTCTCTCTGTCTTATCTATTTTCTCCAACTCTCAAGTCAGCTCTCTTCAAATACGTTTATTGGACTCATAAAATTTCCATTACTTTGCAAAAGACGTTAGAGCAAATCAAACTCTTTAGAAGTACACAGTAAATTATTTAGTGGATTGATTATTCAGTCGACAAAATATTTCAGAAAAAATGATAATCAAAGAGGACGACATATTCTAATAAATAAATACACTCTTCTTTCTTCTCTCCCGCTCAAACCATCTTTCACTTTCTATCCTTTGTTTGTATTCACATTGATCTCACTCACTTTTTCCTCTCCATTTCTCTGAATGAAAAGTGAAACATTATAAGTCAGAGAGACCCAGAACCATTTCAAATTAGTCCTATTTTATCCCAGAGACCATCAGTTTTAGACTTCCTACACTCTAATCTTTCTTGTCTTTGCAGTGTAAAAGCCAATTGTCAATTTGATGTAACCCCTCTTAAAATTGGCCGAAAAGGCTTGTAATAAAGTTTACTTTGGAGACGAAGGGGGATCTGTGACAGAATGGTGGCTGTTTAATGCTGTGTATGTGTGCGTATGTGTGTGTGTGTGTGTGTGTGTGTGTGTGTGTGTGTGTGTGTGTGTGTGTGTGTGTGTGTGTGTGTGTGTGTGTGTGTGTGTGTGTCTGTGTGTGTCTTTCTGAGGGCAACAAAGAGAGTGAGAGATCAGATGCAGGAATGCTCCACTTGTTAGATAATCCTATTTGCTCTGTTATCAACCACACACATTACTGGAGTGGAGATGGATCAGCTCTGATCAAGGCCTTCACGTCCCTCCTGAGGGCATTCATGCACACAAACACTCACACACACACACACACACACACACACACACACACACACACACACACACACACACACACACACACACACACACACACACACACACAGACCTATTTTAAGTTCAAGCATATCTACGCTGACTTGAAGACAGTCTGAGATGAGAGGGGAGTGTGTGTGTGCCAATTGGGTCGGGGTGTTTGGAAGCGTCACTTCTGAAAAGATACAGAATAAATGTGTAATCTGCTCTTCTGCTTTTAGTGCTCATCACACTCCGTTAAAGTCACATTCAAGGACATAAAATAAGCAAACTTTTTCATAACAGAGATTATTAAAGCCTTACATAGTACAATAAAGACCACCATGATAGAAAGCATCAAGTCATCATTTTTGGGAAAGTC
Organism: Anoplopoma fimbria; assembly: GCF_027596085.1. Taxonomy (NCBI): domain Eukaryota; kingdom Metazoa; phylum Chordata; class Actinopteri; order Perciformes; family Anoplopomatidae; genus Anoplopoma; species Anoplopoma fimbria. Next base: position 21,413,389 of record NC_072469.1, read on the forward strand.
TTGGAACCCTGCCTACGCCACTTACAAAAAGAAGAAAGAAAACAATTTTTGCTTTTGAGAATAGTTTTTTTTCGATCTAATCTTCAAAAAGGGCTGAGCAGAGTTCCACGGATCAGGAAAGGGCACCGTAAGCTAGTTTCTATTTGTAGTGGAAATGATAAGGACAAATTTAGCCCATTCCAGTAACATTTCCTCCATTTTCCTGTTAGAGATAAAAATGTAACAAAAGACAGCGGTGGTTAAAAAGAACAGAGGCCAAGATGAGGTGAGGTGGCAAATAGCACACAGTAAAAACAAAATTATCTGATAACACACAACAACAACAGCTGTTACAGGGTCACATTTCCCTTTGACTGTTAAGTAGCACTACAATAACGGTGAAGTGGAGATGAGTACTAAGCAACTAAGTGGTGCTGTTTCAACACCATAAAGTGCTTCAGAGTGAAGGACACTGGGATAGCTGGAGGGGAAAAGAAGTAATCATTTTTTTAGGAGCTGGAATCCACCTAAAATACTTTCCCCAAGTCTCTACAATCACATCTGTGTACACACACAAATTACACAACAGGAAGTTGCAGCCCCTATGCGCAGGCGGCTGCGACATTTTTAGCGTGTTCTCTGTTTTCTCTCAGTATCGGTGCTGGTTGGGAGTGTCTCCAATATTATCTTTCTTCTCTCAGGCTCACTGTGCAGCACAGCAAGATCCAGGAAGCACAGCTACACCTCAAAAAAAAAACATTCCTCACAGGAAACGCATACACTGCTTTAGCAGAAAGTGAGACATTTTCCCGCGGAAATAAGACATAAAGTGCCACTTCTACATTTCTTGCTAAAATGGTTTGACTACTGTGTACTGTGAAGTGATATGTGGTAAAAGATGCTGAGAGATGGGTGTTTCAGAGCCAGGAGCACATCACAGTCCCACTGCTTTACCTTGTAATCCTCTTCCAGGTGTGAAGCACTTTGTCTGCTCAAACGCCCGAGCCACCACTGCTCCTCTCAGCATGCTGGTGATGGAGTCCACCTGAAAGGAGCACAAGGGTCAAGCTGGTGCACTTACATTATGTACTTTCCCATTAAACAAGTATCAAAAGGATGTGCAAGGAAGCACAAACCGCTTCCGAAACATAGCCCACACCTGTGTCTCTCGCTCTCTCTGTAACACACACACAAAATCCCACAGAGCAGTGAATACAATTTGCCATTCAGTGTGTAAACAAAGATGGGGAAACTGCTCTACAATAAAACAAATGACAGGAAGTGGCACAAAAGTGCAGACACAGCAAAGCTTAGTTTTTTCTGCTTTTCCAATGCCGATGGAGACGTCCTCATAAAACTTCTTGTGGATGGTGTATGCATAATCAGATATGGTCAACCTTTGCTCCAAAGGCCTCAGAAAGGTCATAGGTCAGCTTAAGGTTGTCAGGATTTTCACTTCCTGAGCATGAGTCAAAAAAAATAAACACCACACAAATCCTGTTCTTCATACTCAAAAGTCTCAAGAAGATATATGCCCTTTAAAAACATTAAGTTGCACATGAAATATGATAACTGCTTTTGGTTTGAAAAGACTGCCATTTCACAGCCATTTGCAATCTATCACACAATACGATTAGACAACACAATATTTGACCTTTCACCTTAACAAGATAACAGAAAAGTTAAGTATTCCTTTCGGGGATTAATATAATATATTAAGATTTAAAATAATGTTTGTCTGCAAGACAGAAACTTGATTTAAGGTTTAATGATGAGAACTGCAGATAGTGAGAAAGTTAGTTTCTTAAGCTTTCCAAGTCACATCAATCACATCTGCACAGATGTTTATCTGACCCACCTGGCTAAATAGATGTTCAAGAAAGCTGTGGAGTTTCTTCTGCTTATCATGGGACAGCCACACACTGGAGGGCATCTCATCTCCTGCAGAGGGGTTACAAGTTGTCAGCATTAGTCCACTGATGTGCCGTATTAGACACATGCATGTTTTCAGTGTGTTGTCTTAACACATCAACTCATGTACGACGGCAAATCTGGTGTGTGTGTCCGTTTATTGTCTTTCTTTCAAGCTTATATGTATAATATATTACAGCTTTTATAATGAAGAACAAGGGGGCGATATCTGACATCCCATATAGCTGCAAAATATGTGTGTATGGCTGTGTGACAGAACCGTCCTAAGACACAGAGGGGAAGGACACTCGACAGGATACACAGCTGTGTGAGATGTTAATGACATTTCCAGCTGAGATGTGTGGCCAAACGCCAGTCATATCCAATTAGATTCAATTTAGAGCTTTTTTGTTCATGTTTTCTAGAAGGTGTAATCATGCAATTAGATTGTAATAGTGGTCTGACATTGACGGGTCTAATTTGCAACATTTTTATCTGCCAAATAAGTTCACTGCTGTGTTGCATTTGTATACCTGAGTCCATCTCATCGCTGTGGACGTAGGAGCTACAGTGGCTGCTACAGATACTGGTGAAGGAAGCAATGGAGTTCCTGTTGCTATTACAGTCACTGAGAAGAAACAGGAAGATAAACGTTAAGGAGAAAATATAAAGATGCGCCTTTCTGGCCATTAGTTTCCACAACATGGTCTGCTATTGTATGATATGGCATTATATAGTACTGTATACATATGCAGCTTGTGTAACTTCACTTTTCTTTTACCTGTATGAGTCTCTGTTGCTGATTGTGTCGTGTCCGGAGTCCTCCTGCTCGTCCCCTGCTACATTAAAACACACTTTCTTCCCGTTCCGCTCCCCTTTCTCCCCCTCACTCTCTGCCGATATGTAGCTCTCCGGGGTCTTCGCCTCGGACGCAGGAGGATAGGCGATGGAGGATAAGAGGCTGATAGAGAGAAAAAAAAGGAGGAAGGGGAAAGCGGAGGACAGACAGAGTGGAGGGATTACTTCAAAACAGCTATGACATTTGACACAGCAGGACAGAAAACAGCTTCCTTGATCACACTGATGCCACACAGGAAGCTTTTGAATGTGTTCCAGCATTGCGACATATTGAACTGTAAATACAGTATGTACTGTATGTGCGTACTGTACGTGTGCTTGATGCTCCAACAGCTGACTTGAGTGTGCCAAACAAAATTCCAACCTGTTTGCTCTCGGCTTCCGCACAACAGCTTCAGATGGTCACTGATCCGCGTCGTATTAATAGGTTCAAACATGCAGCAGGGCACAGCTGTGTCAACACGCTGCTTCTCCGCTGCAGAGATCAGCTCCCCTCTAACTGTTACAGCCGGCCTGCATTCTATCAGACGGTTATCAGAGGAGCAGGAAGAGGCCGGCCAGGATATTTTCACAGTTGCAGCAACACATGTTGGCATTTAAAGCCATATTCCAATAAGTGCTTGGCTTGGACTTTTTTTCTTTTTTTCTGTTTTTAATCTCTCTCCACGCACACACACTCCGACACGCGATGTCTGTTTACATTACAACCTCATTTTAATTTGTGCCCGCTTACATTTTCCATTGTGTCATAACATCGGCCTTAAGGAAGTTTCAGAGTGGAGGCAGTGGATGGGGGGGGGGGTCCTCGAAGCCACTCAGAGCTACGGGAAATAAACAACCTGTCTTCCTCGTGCTTCCCAAATGCATCCGAGATTTTTATGCCTCTTTATGATTTTAAACACCTCTCCTTTCCCCTCATTCTCTCTCTCTCTCTCCATTGACCCCCTTTCTACCCATTCACTGAGGCTGACTAGGCCACAGAGATGCCCTCATTATGGTCCACTCCAGGAGCCACAACAATGCCCCTCCAAAGCAGAGTGGCATTCCGTCGCCATGGAGAAGCTCTCCAGGCTCTGTGATTGGCTCTTGGTTAATAAAGAAGTGAGCGCCGTTTGGGGCCTTTGGGGTACAAACTATCGGAGGGAGCAAGGGAGAATAACAATGACTGGATCAGAGAAGGGACGTCAACAGAGAGAGGAAAGAGGGGAAAAAACTGAACGCGAAAGAGAAGGCCAAAGTACACCACTGCTTATTGAAAGCAATCAGAAAGATCTCTTAATCTCCCACAGGAAGCTCTTTAACCCACTTCGACACATTAAACCATTAGACATCAATGGCCTTCATTCATTGTAGCGTCTATAAGAGCCTCTGCATTACAAAAGCTCCACATCAGGCAGTTTTTTGATATTTGCCTGCTTTGATCTATACTGAGGTAAACAAGTCAGAGGACCCTATAGCTCCTATACCGCTGCCAGTTAGGCCGCTATTAATGATGTGAAAGTATGTTAAAGTGGAGGAGGAAATCCAGGAAGGGAGGAGGTCCTGATATACAGCAAGCCCTTGTGCGAGGCACGTCCTCGTGCAGCTGTGACCCTTAATCTGTGGCCCCCGAGACAAAAGTTCACAGGTCGCTGTCTCAAAATTGATTCCTCCAGAATCAGCCAAGAAATTATGTAACATCATTCTATCTCAAGTTGTTTTCTTTTCCTGAATTACTTGAGGATGTTTCTAATCTCTGACGAGTTCACCGTAGACTTCCTCTCCTGACTTTGGGTTGAGAACGGAGGGGTTTGTGTTTGACATCACGCCCCAAAAGAGCCCTCATAAATATGGCCACTTCAGTTCATTATTACATCATTAGGAAGTTGTGCTGTCAAAGTTAGGCACACCCAGTACCGAAAAAGAAAGAGACACAGAAAGTCAAGAATGTCTGCGTTTGAGTGTGCAGGCGGATGTGTAGGGAAAAAGTCATAGAGGGAAATGAGACAGGACAAAGAGGCACAGATATAAAGGACAGCTAGGAGAAGAATCCTAGGGCAAGTAGTCGTAGTAGTAGTGACCCCAAACCAGTCAACGAACAGGTTAATATGCAAACCAACATAATGAGGCGCTCGGGGTTGTGGAACACACCCACAGAGGTCAGAGCAATGCCTTCAGACTGCAGCTGCAAGATGCACCATATTAGTTCCAATCCTGTGAAACACTCAGGCCCACCCCCACAGCTCACTCTTAACAAGCTCCTGAAGTGTGCATGTGTGTGTACGTCTGCATGTTTAAACAGATAGCGGATGGCAAAGGTCATTATCCCCTCACTAGCTGTGTCTCGGACCATTTGAAAGCGCGTGGATACGATTCTGCTAATTGGCACCGACGGGAGCATGACAAAATTTGTCCAGACTCAGTCATTAGAGCCCTGCTGTGGACTCCACTCATTATTACCACGGCTGCATAAGTTGACAGCTACGCTCAATCTGGCGACTTTTAATGTCATTCTCCGAATGCTGCCGCCTTCGCTGAGGAGTCTTCTAATGACTAGATCAATCTAATGATCATCTGAATTTCATAACACATAAGTCAGCTGTCTACCAATAATTACCATCTACTGTGGGGGAACTCTGGAGTAAAGTTTCTAAAGTTTAAAAAGAGGTAATATAATCATTTTCAAGTGTGCGTGTATGTGTTTGTGTTTATCTGTGTACTGTGCATGCATATATCAGTGGTCCATTGTCGGTGAATGTCATTTCCAGAGGGCACCTGGCATAATGACACACCCTTTACATCATAGAGATTGGATTTCCTGTTTGGGGGTGGGGGAAGTAGAACTGGAGCAGTGTTTCCCATTTCCTTTCCGAAGCCTCGTGTGCCTCCAAACAATGAACCCGGCGACCGTTGTGAACACAGAGAGTCCAGCCAGGAAATACTGATCCAACACACACACACACACACACACACCATATCTGATTTAAAATCCAGAGCATAAATGAAGCATGGTCATACCTTTGTGCACAAATTGTGCAGACGCATGGATGAGAAAACCAACAAAATAAAATGTTTCTGTTTTCTCTATCTCACACACAACACACACACACACACACACACACACACACACACACACACACACACACACACACACACACACACACACACACACACACACACACACACACAGGTGCTAGAGTAATGACCAAAGTGTTTGCCCGCCAAGTGCCAGATGCAGTGCATTGACCAAGCAGGCTGCTAAAGTTACAGAGTGTTATATGAGGCAATCTGGTTTCAAAGGGCATTTCACATCAAGTGGAACAGAATCGGCGGGAGGTTTTCTTTTGCCGTCATAAACAACTAGAATTACCTGCTCGTGGTTGTGTGTGCCTCCTCCAACAGGTCAAGTTGCATTTCAAAAACACACATCCGTCCAAAATGTAATCACTTCATCGTTTTACCCCATTATACATTTGTGTGAAATTTTCACAATTAGCATACGAATGGCCAAAAACGTGTTTTGTGAGGTCACAGAATCTAATCCCTGCCTCGGGCCATGACTGCCGTGGACACATTAAAAGTGTTTTGTAGAGTTTCAAAAAATATCAATTTCCCCCTTTGTTTTGCTATTTGTGAGAAATCTGTTCGAACATATCAATCTCAAACTCCAACTTCAGGAAACTGTGACTCACATGGGAAGGATTTGCAGGGGGTTGAGCATATGAGAAGGTAAACATGTGTTGCTTATGTGTGTGTGAGTTTTTGCATAATAACTTGACCACTTGAATCTCTACATTCAGGTACATATGTTGTATATACAGTAAGTATGTACATAAAGCTACTTACTCATGAATATGGCCACCGTGCGTCTCCATCTCCTTGACAACCATGGTGAGTTTGTAGAGGAGTTTTTGGTAAGAGTCCAGGGTGAGCAGGTCTTCCTCTCTGAGCAGGAAGCGAAGGCCGTGACCCTCCGTCCTGCCCAGGCTATGACCTGATGGTGCAGCCATCGTGGTGATGGTATGCTGGACATTAACCATGGGGTTTAGCTTACCTGAGGCAACACAAAAAAATTCAGAAAAGAAACAGTAAAGAAAGTGTGACATTCCAAACAGATTCAGGTTTATGTGCCTTATTCAACTGTGCAGGTGTTCTTCATGCACCCTCTCCTCTCTCACCCTGCTCAGCACCGCTGCGTCCTCCCCTCTCCAGGGTGTTCTTCCTGTTGTCCAGCTGCACACCAAAGGCACTACCCAGAGAGGTAGTTGTCTTCGGGTAGGACACCTCCATCACATTGATATGACAGTTTGTAGGGCAGAAGTCGCTGCTATGGAGGGGGGACACCTTGGCTTTAGCCTGCTTAAAGGTGGGCCACGCTCTGTTCTTCAGTACCCGAGCAAACTGTTATACAGCGGAAAAAGAGATATACGTATGGTTTAGAGATAACACATGATTTCTTTAATGTGGTTGGTAAAGTGAAAAGAGAATTTAATAGAAATATGGGTGGAGATCTTGCACTATAATAAAATATACTGCAGAGAATGCCATCGTATGATATTGGTTGGTAGGTTTACAATCAATAGTAATCAAAGGTGGGGAATAGGAATGGATAGGACAATTTTAGAAGATACAGTCTTCAGAAGTCTGAATTTTAGCATTATGCAGCTGATGTGTTCCTCACCAGCACAAGAATAAAAGGCTCTATGTGAAACACGCCAGACAATATCTGTCAACTTAATGTGCTGTTTTGTTTAAACACACATGGACGCTGGGGCTATAAGAAAAGCACAAAGTCACATAACTGTACATTTTCTATTTATTTGATTTGTGTAAATTCATGTTTTCAATTTATTGCGGAGGAACTGTTTATTTTCATCACACTTTCCACTGAAAATGTTATTGTTTCAAATAAAATAAACATTCTGTTCAGATAAGATAAACATACAGATAAGATGACAGCACATGAGTCCTGTACACATTGTTGAATGAGAAATATCTTCCGGGTGGCTTAATGTTATAGAACCTCTATAGGACATTTACCTCCACCCAACCCTGCTGTGTAAGGAAACTTCCTGACTGTTCCACGAGATACCATCTCCATGCAAAACTCAAGGGAGCCCGACGGGACTGCTTGGATCCAAAAGAGCTGATATAGAATATCACAAGCACATTTTTGGGTTGCACTTTCCTTGAACCCTCCATCACAGGGCCTGCGTCCTGTCTTGGACGTTACACAGCAGATGGTATAAGCCACCAGATCGTTTTTTTAGCAACTTGGGCTGTCAAGCAACATAAGCATAACATAATGTGTATGTCAGCTAATGAACTTAAACCAGATATGTCTTCCTGGTTCTCTCAGATAGCTGGAGCAAGAAGCTTCTGCTCCGAGGAAAATGATATGCTCCAGATGGACCATGAGCTGACCATCTCTTGAGACTGAAGACTCTCAGCACATCTCTTGTCTCTAGAGTTTTGAGGACTCTTATTTCCAGGCCTCAGGTTAACATCTCTCCATTCTTTCTTTCCATCTATGTGTCTTTCCTCTTTCATCCTTCCTCTCTCTAATTTCTCCCTCCTTCTTTCATTCTTCCACTCTGAACCCCCACCTCTTTTCTCTCTTGGGGTCTGAGAAGGAATGCTCCAGTGCAGGAGGGGATCTTACACAACAAAAGTCCTGACTGTGCCTGAGCATGGCTATTTATAAGTGACTGGTAATTAATCCAAGGCCCACTCTAATGTTCAGTCAGATCCTTTCCTTTTCCCCTCTCACGCATAGGGATGTTTGGCCTATAGACACATGCTTACAGATGTGCATGAAAAGTGATGAAAATACTTTGGCTCTGTCAACAACCAGCTGTAACCTAATTACAAACAAAGCACCAGATAATACTACATATTGCACACATATTTCCGAAGCCGACAGACACGACAGACATCCTGGCTAAATATTTCTTCTTCAGTCTCAGTTCAGTGAGAACTGATAACATTTTGGTGCAGGAGCCTTCAGATGCCGACACATGATGCACATGCTGGTGTCTATGCAGTGACAAAACAAGCATCCATTTATGTCTCTTATTTACATTCGTAGTATGTCTTCCTCACTTGCCTAGCTCCTTTACAAATGTATAGGAGTTTCTTTTCAATCACAGCCTTTGTGCAGTGGAGGTCACTATAAATCTTTTAACACAGTGCATCCACGTTGAATAAATTCAGCAGAATTTCCACTTTCTTTTACGATAAGAACCACATAGTGGAACCACAGAGCGAAAGCTATCTAAAAGTGGTATTTCTACACCAGCTGCATCCTGGGTCTTTTATTGTCAGTTTACATAATTGCAGAGGACAGAGTTCATTTTCATGGTTCCAGGCTGCTTAAAAATATACATATGCAGATCATGGTGGAGACAAATTTCATCCAGAGCATAGAGTGTGATGAAGAGCCGCTTTGTTACCTTTCTGTAGTTGGTGATACGCCGGTTGATGTGCTCCACCCTCTCACCACACATGGCACTGAAGCGTACCTTCAGCTCCTCCGGGATCACATCACAGCTGGAACTCAACCTGCCACACATCTGCACCAGCGTGTCATCATTACGCGCCAGCGCCTCCAGGATCTGGTCAGAGAAAGGGCAAACATAAGGCAGGGATGATTAACTGATATGCAAATCCCTTCTCAAAATCCCTTTTGGAACAAGTAATGGGATGTAAATAAATGACCAAGTGTTTCTTTAGATTGGAAAACAAAATAGAATTTGGCGGAAGGGCTGATTCTTCTACAGCATTTCATGAGCAGTTAAACCGTAATCTTAAATCCCCATGTGCTATTCATAAATCCATGGAGATAAACCCAGATTGTGATACATATGCTGTACGTATGTAGACTCTGACTTTCTAGATCAGAGATTAGATATGAGGAGAGAGAGACACAAATCTCTGAGCCATCTTAATGAGATGCCCAGTGGAGGAAAGAGAAAAGCAGGGGAGGAAATGTAACAACAGGAAGAGACTGAAGCTCAAGAAATCCCAATTGCCCTGACAGCGTTCTCAATATTAAAATTCAACTTCACATAGATCTCAGAGGACATCTGGGGCAGATGTTTATAATAATACTAAAATGACTTTCACGATGGAGGAATGGGAAACGACTTATAATCAGAGGGGATATGGCAAGTTTTATTTCTGTGCATGTCTTTGGGTTTAATTTAAGATGGTGCTTTCAAAGACTTTACAACACGAGGGATGTAAATCTAGACATGAACCCAACTTGAGATCACTGCTAATTTGACATTAATGGAAGATGTTGTTCATCATGGTATTTGACAGAAAGATGCTGCAAACTGCTTTTTATTTTCCACACCCGCATGTGCGCATCCATGTCTGAGTGAATCTTCTTTCCTCCGTGTATCTTAAATCAATCGTGATCATTCTGTGAACATCACTGCTAGGATGTAAAAATAATGCACTTAACACAGCTCAGACCCAACAGGGATAAAATAGAGCTGTCAGTTCTAACAGGCATCAAGCTCCTCAATCTACACAGGGGAGCTGTTGGCTGTGTCTGTCCGTGCCAAAGTATTCAAAACACAAACAATTACATTATGAAATGTGTGTGACATTTCAAATTTAAGGAAAAGTGTCTCAACAAAGATTATCTGAATTATCAGTCAGGAATCTGATAGATTACTAATTCTGTAATTTCACTTTCCTCCAAGCAGCACAAACGTATAGAAAAACAATGACTTGTCATGATAATTTTTTAGTTAATCTACTGTTACTGCAGCGTGATGTGAGACAGAAACCTTGTCATGGTTTGTTTACGTCTTTAGTGTTGTCCCGCATGAAGCGAGGCTCAGCTATGAGGTGATAAACCCCAACAGAAGAACAATCACCAAAAAGTTAATAAAACTTTCCCTCTCTTTCTCTCATTGCCATCCACAGCCACTTAGGATCAAACAGTTAGAATAATAAGAAAAGTAATTGCCATTAGTTGAAATGCACTAGAGCTGGACAGGGTCCAATTAAACACTGGGATAAAATGGAGCTGTGGGCCTCTATCCCTATTTCTGTGAATTGTATATATTTCCTATTGAGTGCGAGTTCCCTTCATATACAGTGCATACAGCACATAGCAACTTTATTACATTTTGCCCATAGCCCCAAAAACCAACTGGTACTCTTCAGCTGGAATTCACGATTCATGTGATTAAATACAAATACAGTGAATAATTTGCTCCATTTAGGCAAAATATCAAGTGATAGAATTAAAAAGGTATTAAAAGTAGATTTTGAAACTTTGACACTGGTTGGTAATCTAACCTCTAGCTGGACCGAAAAAAACCAAATGTAGTGAATTACCAACATAACCGTTTTCCCCCCAAAATTTGTCTGAATCCCACATATTTAAACCAACATAGGCCTAAAATCCACTTAAAATGCACAAATTATATAACTGGTCACCAATTCTGAAATGAAAAAAAGAATCCAGCATGGGAAAGGGACTGTAAAGTAGTGATGATACTTGCATGTATTGTTATCAAGATAAATGTCACAATATATCATTATATAGAATATACTGTATATCTTATCATTTAGCCCTATATTCATCCCACTAACTTATCGGACGGGATACCTTAGCAGTGAGGCTGAAGAATCCCTTTGGTTCGACCATCTTTTCCAGTACGTGACACTTGATGCCGGCTGTGCTGTCATACTCGTACATCACTCCGTACTCCAGGTGGACGTTGTCTACTGTCAAACTTACATGGTCCTTCTTACCGTCGATGATGGCTATGGTGTTGAATTTGTCCATCACCTCTGAGATTATAAAAAAAACAGAAGAATGAAGAGAAGGTGATGAAAACATCTCTGTTAACTGGCAGCACAAATAAGAAAAAATATGTACTGAATGATGTTCTATAATAATCCCTATCTTTACCACAAACACTGTGTTCATCATTGCACTCTCTGCAATGTAGGAGGTCTCAGACCACCAAATCTGTAGTTCATTTTAGAGAAAGACCCTCCACACATGGCTTCCCTCCATAAAACCTCCTAAAATGATGAGCAATTCATAGAGTATTACGTTAACCAGCCCTACGCTAACGCGATGACTTAATATGCCAGTAAATCCTGCTCCGTGGCCGTTTGCTACGAAAGGGAATAGCTTTCCTCTTTAACCTTCTCATTGGGATCCATAAATCGTAGGGGGCAATTAACACTTGATCAGCCAGAGGGGGGCGGCTGTTCTCAGACTAACACACTCCAGATGAGCCTGTTTGGAGCTCCGTCTGACTTGTTAACTGGAGAGGGCGACGGACTTGTGATCCCGCGAACAAGCCTCTGTGACATCCACAAACACCTTGAGCGGGATTTTTTTCTCGTTGCAGTTTATTGTGAGTGTGTGTTTATGTGTGGTCACCTTCTACTTTACAATCGAAGCCATCTCCATTCTCTTCAAGGGATGGTTTCTGGTTCGTCTTCTGGCCGTCCTCCTGGGCGCTCTCGCTGTTGTTGTACACCCACTTTATAGTGTCTTGCTGCAAAGGATTAATAAATAGGAATTTGTTAAGAAAATAAATGTAATGTTTTTGCATCATAAAACATATAAAACAAGATGTTTAGTCCCTATCAAACGATTTATTTTATTTATACTTTGAACTTATATTAAACTGCAAAACATCTGTATGTTTTTGCTTAGAAATGAAATTGACCGGAAACATTAGTTACTCATGCACAAAACTGTCGACACAAATCAGTGTATTGTAGCATCACTCGTGCTCAACAGGTGGCAATTATATTGCAAGAAGGATGGGAAATGAGGAAAAATAAAACTCTACTGGTCTGGTGTGTGTGTGCGTGTGTGTGTGTGTGTGTGTGTGTAAGCTGAGGTGTGAGTTTCATGCAGCATGTTTAGCCGATTCTGCCCAGATATGGTGTACAGTGTTGCAGTTGGGTTGGCAGGGCACACAGTGAAAAACCTTCACAAACATATGGAAACACGGTGTTTGGTGGGACCACAAACTCAAACTCATGCCAATGGCATCAACCCACTCTAGCGTGCCACACGGTGTGTGTGTGTGTGTGTGTGTGTGTGTGTGTGTGTGTGTGTGTGTGTGTGTGTGTGTGTGTGTGTGTGTGTGTGTGTGTGTGTGTGTGTGTGTGTGTGTGTGTGTGTGTGCATGACTCTGTATTTGTCTGTTCTCTCGTCTGCTACCCAAGCCCACAGGGAGTTTTCTGCCAAGGCTACATGCTGTGCTGCCTACTGGTCTGCGGTCTTGCAGTGTACAACCACAAACACACGCACACACATAGACACACACACAAACAGAGAAAGGGACATAGAAAAAGAAAGAGAGGGCGGTTCCTCTGCGTCCATACTTGATGTAAACCAGATCTCCAGAAATGTTGGAACCCTGAAGTGCTTCATTAAGCCTGCAGTCCCAGCGGGGCACAATTATAGCAACACACTACACTAACTCAAACCACACACACACCCTTGGGTTTCTATTTTCACACAATCTTCCCACCTTCAGCAGGTGGACTGCGCTTGCTCTCTCCCCCCTACACCGCTGTCAACCACTCTTTCAGGAAAAAGAAGTAACTTGGCTCGCTTTTCCTCCGTCTTTTTATCCTCCCTCCCTCCAGCAATCTCACCCACACTGAGCTTCGGCCACCCCCAGATCCTTTCCCACCTCTCTTTGCAGCCTGCCAGTCTCCCACAGCAGGCCCACCGCTGTGAGCCAGAGGTCAGCGCTGGAGGAGCCAAAACTACTATTATTTCTGCGTAATGACCCAAGAGAAGGGAAAGAGGGAGTCAGAGAGAGAGAGAAAGAGAGATAGGAAGGTAAACGGGAGCTAGGAGGTCTGCCTGCTATGTTCTTTCTCACGGTCAACTAGTCCCTTTTTCCCCCTCTTTTTGTTCCTTTTGCTGTTTTATGATCTCTCACACTTCTTATCCTTCTATTTCTACAACATAATTATTATTACTTTAAATTTTCTACCAGTGAGTTCATGTGACATGAAAGTGTGACCTCTAAATCAAATATAATTGCAGAAAATCTTTTCTTCTTAGGGGACTATATGTTCATAGTGCTGACAGGTATTTTTTTTAATTTTCATTGTATACATGATTGATAACCTAAATATTGAGTAAACACTTATCCCCTGAATACAGACTTTTTGAAAACTGCAGCGTAAAGTTAAGTTCCCTTCTTCCCGCCAATTCCTCTCACCCCGTCTCACCTGTGTGGGTCGACGGTACTTCCTGCATGCGGTGACATGAGCGATGACGCTGGCATGGCTCTCCTTGCTAACGTTGATGCCGTTCACCTTGATGATGCACTGGCCAGGGTGGAGACCGGCGATGGCTGCCACCGTGCCTGGCGTGAGACAGAGACAAGCAAAGAGAAAGGAGGGGTGTCAAGGGCAATAACTGCTGCACGTCATCATGCAGGTAAGAGCTGAATCAGGATGAAACAAATACCAGCACATCCGAATAAAAAAAATGACTGTCACATCTTCCACATCCTGTGCACAAAATTAGGTTGAACGACATTCCTTTTTTTTTTTCTCTTTCTCTATTTACAACTTTGTTTCCTGTTTTGGCAGCTCGGGAGGAGTGTGAGAGACAGTGTAGAGAGGAGGGAAGTTGTTTATCTCGGGTAGACGAGGGCCTCTCTGAGGGATGTAATTCAGACCCTACTATAAGAGAACTTCAAGGTTTACAGCTATCAGAAGGAAGTGCGTGGCAGACTAAATATTCCTCCCATTTGTTTTGATAGCTCCTCAGGCACACACCATGCATACCTCACATTGCAATATACCGAATCTTCACTCCTCTCGCCAAGTATTGTGAGCATGTAAATATTGGGCTTTACTGCTTTAAGTGTAGTAAGAAAGTATATCCACAGACAGGTCGACTGGATTTATTAATAGAAGAGAAAAACAGGCTGAAGTCCAACACAACAACAGGGCCAATAAGATTGGGACTCAGACTGCAAAGACGAGAACAAGTGTGTCACAAGATACAGCACTCTAATGTTATTATAACTATATATTATTGGAGTTGCATCACTTTATGTTTATCAATACTTTGTTTCGACTGATATAATGCAATAAGAATAGCTCTGGTTACTCAGGTAGGTTGCTCTTTGGAACAAGACTCCGGTGAGCAGGATGTGTGTTTTGAAGCGTTAACATTTGCTTATTAGCACTAATGTTGACATGACTGGCCCTTGCTAGCCCTGCTAGAACTGGTACCACAAACCTAAAATTTATTTCATCTGTTTACCGGCTCCTTCTCCTTGTCCCACCACTTCCTGTCTCTCAGTTTCTCTGCCTCTAATTGGTATAACCTGCTCTTGTTGACCTCAGATATCAGGGGACAGCAGCTGTTATGACAAGCCAAGGGATTAGACACCTTCTACATCATCAGTTTTGTCTCAGGGGATCAGAGCATCTTCTTAAACACACAGCAGGTTCCCAGGCAACCACATCATCAAGCCAACACATGCACAGTCACACATATGCAGGCACATTTCTACCCTGCTATCCAACTTAGATTGCTTAAGAAAAAAAGACAATTCAATTCCCCTGAGAACAGCCAGACAAGGCCATGGATTGTTTTTTTGATTGGATCCTATCCTATCTTGTGCCAGCCCTGATAGCAGTGCTACTAAACACGCTGTGTTTGGTGAAAAGCAGGGACTCTGCATCTCCATCACACAGGGGAACTGAAGCACGAAGAAAAAATGTGAATAGGTACGTGGAAAGTATTTTTTAATGTGAAAAGTGACTGATAACCAGCTAATTCACCATTTTGGCAGCACCATTAAGCAAGCAGCTGAGCCACACGGAGAGCATGACTGAGGAAAATTGGCCCCTTGTGGCCAAGGCATGCACACCCACAAATACTGTTGTGGCATCTGCTCACCAGCTGTGCCACAATAACATGATGAATCAAGACAGCTCAAGTGGGAGAGGCGGCGATCTCTTACCTCTCCCGACGGCATGGACCACAGAAGGACCGAAGCCACGGATCTGGAAACCCAGCCCATCAGCAGAGTCTGGGATCTTTACCGTCCTGGTGATAAGAGGAGGGAAAATAGACTGATACGAGATGACTTGACAATATTTATTTGTTCCTACCTAAACACGTATGCACACATTAATGCATGTGCATATAGAGAACTGACTTACTCTCTTGGCTTGGTGCTAACCAGCACCCTGAGGGGTCCCTTGCTGTTAAAGCACTGTCTAAGGAGAGCTTCCACTTCAGGGAAAGGCCTGAGGAACACCAGGTCTCCATTTATGGCAAACAACTTCTTACCCACCTCCAGGCCAGCCATCTTAGAAAATAAAAAAGAAGAGATGATTGTCAGGCATCACTTTTTATTGTTATTTCATTTCGAGCTTCAAGTTAACTTTTTGGGTATAAGAACAGCAATATTCCCAAAGGATTTCTATATATCACAAAGAAAAAGCTAACACACTCCCAGTCATAGGAGATATAGCTTTTATCTATGAGTGAACAGCTGGATCCTGTTGTGGATTTCATTGTCCCAGACTGAATATTTAAAAAGGAACTGTCTATATGATCCAGACCATACAGACTCCTTCTGTGCTACTTCAGGGCTGCAGGGAATTATGGGTGGTGGGCTCAGATTGATCACATTTGCCTTTAAACTCCTCGGTCCCATATTCATCTAGCAGATCAAAGCAAAACACAAAAGGAGACCTCAAAAATATGGTGCCGTTTAATGTGCTCTATTTCTAGACCATAATGTTAGCATCCGTGTCTATCACCATAAAGCAGGTTAGAGGTTTAGATTTTTATGACAGATGGTCTAACCACATTTTAACAACAAAAGGCTTCTGCTGATGCTCATGTGCTATAAAGGCATAACAGCTTTGCAGAATAACTTTGAGGAAACAAAATCAAACGCAGCAGAATGATGTTAAAATACAAAGGGGTTGCACTGAACCACAGTCTGAACAACATAAAGCCAAAAACACCCTTAGATGTCGGGCCCTACTTTGTTACAACAGAGATTACATGGATTTGTACAATAGAAAATCCACCCAGTAAGGACCCTGTTTCAGAAGCATTAATAACGACAACATTTTGGAAATCAATTCATTCAATATGTACGTATGTGCTGTGTGTGTGCATTATCACCTCAGCTGGTGAGCCTTTCTCTACAAATTTGATGATGGGGACTCTGTTTCTCTCTTCCAGCGTAAAGCCGTAGCCTCCATCACTGGGCCTTATCTGGAAAAAAACAACACGTCTCCCATCAGAAAAATCCCAAACCAGCAGACCAAGGAATTTTCACAGAGCACAAACACACAGACCAGAAGCAGATGCTGCTACGGACAGATAGCAGCCATGGTGGTATTTGCTCACTCCTTGAGAAAAGAATGCTTACTGAGGTATAAAATGGACTTTTGCAGTGTGATCACTTTTCCTTCTCACAGCTGTGTGCTTCCTTATGATTTACCGTGCCTTTGGTTTGTTCTGAGTGGTGGGTACGTTATAGCAGAGTCAAAGTATTTTATGCAGGATGGGAGCTAATCAATCAATAAGCCACCAAGGAGTACAGTAAGCGAGCGCTCACCAGGAGAGACTTGGAGATGACGTTCTCAACTATCTTCAGGTCGTGCTTCATAGGTTTGTGTTTGGTGTTGGAACCCTCCATCTCCTCATCAGCGAAGAAACGAAACAACAAGGGCTCGTCCTTGAATTCACTCTTTTCCAACACTGGGGGAGGTAACAACAAAGTCATCACTGATTAAATGTCAGAAAAAGAAACAACTGACATTAAACTTGCTGAATAGTCATATTTCTGGCAACCAGTGTGTTTGAAAGTTTTTGCTTCAACTATAGATCATGTGTGAATCACATGTTTGCTGTCAATTGTCAAAAGTAAACTACCTTTATGTATTTATAAAGTTTTCAATTATTGTTGTTTTTTTTTTCAACTTTTCAAGGTAGGTATTGGTTTCCATTTAAACCGTTTAAAAATCAATGAACAATGTGGAGAACTTGTTGTGTAATCTATCAAAGCGAACATAAACTCTGCAGTTATTTTTCTCTGATCTTTCTCAGGGTAGAGGTTGCATTTTCTGAGAGTTTAGATTTGAACTGTATTCAACCTCAAAAGTATTATGTAACTTTGACATGACTTTGACAAGGATTATGAAACCAAATTGTAGGGATTTGAATGGAAACCAATGGCCATGTGGAAGGGTAGACAACCCTTTTAATTCCATAATCCCAAAAGATTGTTTGAAAATTGGATAGTCATGTCATAGTGTACTTGATTTGTGAAAAAAGCCTTCACAGAAACTTGGTAAAGGCATTATGAAAAATAACCTTGAAGGAAAAAACAGAGATTCCGTCTAACATTCCCCCTCTACATTCCACTCAAGATCAGATACAGTTTTAATAACTAAACTGTCAGGCCAAATAACTTACTGACACGAAAAGTGAGATTATCCTGAAAGCTGTGGAAGTGAAAAGAAGTTTGATGGCTGGGACTGTTATGTTCCATAGATGTGATGGTAATTTGTCGAGTGAGCTTTGAACTGTGGCTAGTTTGGAGCATTTACATCATGGAGGTACAAGGAGACATGCTGTGACTCATACTGTAGTGTGTATGATGTGGACTTTGGCACGAGGGAGGAGCAGAGTTAAAAAGAAGTCTGACTCATATAAACAAACTGTAACCATGGCAACTGACCATTTTGCTCTTAAACTGACAAAAATCTATGTGTTCTCTGCCAAGTTCTTACAGCTAATGCAAGACCTGCATGTACCCTGCAATTGGTTACTTAAGTTCAGATGCACACAAGTATGCATGCAGTTAACGATAGCATGCGTGGATACAGCCATAGCCCTAACCACACACACAAATTAATTCACTGGATTGGAAATATGTTCTATTCCTGTAGCGTGTCAAAGGGATTATAAGTAGAAATGGAAAGAGAACAAGTGTGGTTGTGTTCTAAAACAGGATGCTAAATGCCAGACGCCCTCTGTGCGGTTTCTCCAAAGCATTCAACTCTCATTTAGTCAATGAAGGAGAGGATTCCACTGTTTGTGAACAGCAGGATCAAGAACTTTTTTGGGGTTTGTTGAAATCCTCTGCCGTGAAAGAGCCGTACCGTGATGCATGAAGCCATTGTCGCACAGCTCCACCCCCAAGATCAACGCTTCCTCCCTGGTTCTGCAGTCCCCCTGCACCAGAAGACACGGGGAAAGAGAAAGAGTGGGTGCAGCGGAGAAATGTTGAAGCATTAAGGGTGGAAAGAGGGAATAAAGAGAAAGAGACAGAACAAAGGACATTGTATGTTTAGAGAGCAGTCAAAATGTCACACATCCACCCCCTCCCCTTTGTTCCTGCATCCAAAATCCCAGAGGCCAGCAGAGCTACTCCACGCTCCATCTTGAACACAGCCAACATCATGTCTAGACAGCAAAGTGTGACAGCTCTTGAAGTCCCACTGAAGGAGTCGGATCTATTCCACTGGCCTGGGTCAAACACATTCATATGGGCTACCACACACACATAGTAATATAGTACTTATATGCACACACGAACATGTGATGTCTGCCACTGATTGTGTGGTGGTGGCCATACACATTTCATTTTCTTTGTTGTCATCCTGGACAACACTATCAATCTGTCAACCTCAAAGCTTCCTGTCAAAGTCAGTAAAGCTTAGATGTCGAATTAATTCTGCTTTTCTTTCTTCGTTTCCTTTTGGCTCCGCCGAGAGCCTCAAGTCTGATGGCAAGAAACGCTTTGTTGTCTCAGTTTCTTTCCTCTGTTGCACATTTGAGGTGGCCCGCAAAACTACAAACACATCACTCGAACTGACATGTTTGAAGTTCTGCATTATTTCAGGAAAAACTTCTGACACATGTTAAACATATCTTATTATTTATCCTTTTGATTCACAATTTTGCTTGGAATCATTTATTTGGACAGACACTTGTTTGACTGTGACCTATGTGATCATATTTCTACTGAAAATTGCTGTAAGATACTATTACTCCTCTTTTATATTGTATAAAGCTAATTTAAGGTTTACCTGTGCAATAAGCCAGTCTATGAGCTTGTTGGCCATCACCACTGATTTGTAGGTCCGCAAATGGTAGTCCTTATCCCTGAATGGTAAAAAAAAGCAGAAAACTTCATGAGAATGATTAGGAAAACACTTTTCAACTCTGTGGTTCACTTTAACCGTAATAAATCCAGATGGTGAGCATGTGAAGTAGTACTTTCTTGGTCTATTTAAACACAAATAGTAATGGAGCCTAAAAGAAGGCTAATAATTCCTACTGTCAGACAGGCGTGGTCACTTTTTCTAAGCACTGGCAGTTGCGTTATAAATCTGTGCGAGTTTTCTGACAGTTGGTGACAGCAAAACAGCATTCCTCCAAGCATGGCTGGTAACGGCCCCCGGTGTGATTGGCCCTGGGGGGCCCCATGTCAGTCCGTTGTTGATGTTCCCAGCGTTACCCACACTGCCACACGGTTCCCGAGAATGCCATCTGAAATGGAGCTGTGACTTTTCCCATGAACACAGGGGGCATTCCCCCGGGGGACACGCAGGGGCCAAGCCACAGACCGGGAAAGTCCAGAACCACCGTGACTTACACCACCTCACCACTTACACCACATGCAAACACTCACTCAGACACACATACGGATGCCTGTCTTGCACACACGCAGTTCAGACGAGTCAAATATGACATGTGGGCCAAACTAAAGTCCAATCTCAGCTGTCTGGAGGCCAAAACGCTGCCCTGTTTCCTCCACAATGGAACATTCTGTTGCATAACTGTATTTGACATCCTGAGTTGGTCTCAGATGATGACGGTAGTGTTGGTATTAGCCGGTGAGGCACGTTGCCCTGCTGTCCCATGCACAAACCAGTTGGACCAGAAGAGAGAAACCCTGTTGTGCCCCTGAATGGGGTACTGGAGAAAGGGAGATTGGAGCTAGAGCGGCTGGTGCACAGTGAGGCTGTCAGAGTGAAAAATGGGGGTAAGCAGCGGTCCATTGGGCAGCCATATGTCCGGCATGAGGAAACAGTAGTTTGAGGAGTAACAGAGGGAAAAGTCGGAGAGCTGGTTTTTAACTTGCTGTCCAAAGAGGAAAGTTTGCCTTGACATTTTGTTAGCAGTAAATGGATGATGAAGGCAAACGTTGCATTTTCAAAGCATTCTTTGGAATAAATTATGCAGAGGATGCTGAAAGTTCAAGATTTAATCAACTGTTTCTGTCCTGATGGATTACGCAAGCACAGTGCAGCATATATTTAGTTATTCTTGAAAATCCTACACCTCCATCCATAATATTGAGTTTCTGGAGGACTCATCAGTATTATGAAGAAAACTTGTCGATATTTATCAGACGTTGAACTGAAATGTCATTCTTTTTCCATTCTGTGTGAAGATAATGTATGATTGACCTTTTCTGCATTGTGTGGGTTTGCAGCCTCTATCTGTGCATTTTGAAAAATTATTCTCAGTGCATTAATAAACGTATAACTGCATAGCTTCCCTGGAGCTTTCTTGTGAGGAAAGCTCTGTGTTGGGGGGGCTGTGTGGGGGTTGCTTGGTGTACGTTCCTCCCCCCTTCATTTCATCTATCTCGCTCTTCCAGGAAATTATAGCTAATTAGGCAGGGGCTGGTTGCTCCAATTAAACTCTGGCATTCCCAGGCCCAGTGATGCATTGTGCTGCTCTCAGTGAGAACACGCTGCACAGATATGCTGGCTTACAACACACACACACAACTTTAGAGCACCAGGAAGAGTTTTTACGTCAAGAGATTTGGCCTCGACACAAACGCCAGTGGGCTGAATGCTGACACACACACACACACACACACACACACACACACACACACACACACACACACACACACACACACACACACACACACACACACACACACACACACACACACAAAATCACCCTTTAGGCCTTTTAGTAGCTGGATCAAACCAAAATACGGAGAAGATACTATGCAGGAATACATGCAGGATCAGCGTGCCCCTTTCTGCTATGGCACAATTTTATTGGCGTGAAATTAAAACTTTACTTTAAGCCAATTGAAAACTAGCATAAACAGGCAACCTTGATGCGGTACTTTGTGGCAAAACACATTAGCAGCCTGCTCCTCAAACACTTTTCAAATGGAGTTAAAAAAAACACAGAAAACCAAAGCATGCCAGCAAATCACTCCTATAAAATAAGATTGCTCCACTTCGAACCTTGTTGGACAAAGGGATGTTTCATCACGTGTGCCAGAATTGCTCAAAAACACCTGTTTCACATTTGGTTTTAAGTGACTATTTTATGGCCATGCTGGATTTGTCTGCTTTCGCATGTTTACACTAATTATCCACTATAAGATGACTTACTGGGTGCTTACTTTTATCATTCCAAGTGTATATCTGAATAACGTATAATGGCACTCATTCAGATTTCAGAACTGAAACTTTGAAAACAACAGTTTTGAACTTCAGATATCCAAATGGCTTTTTTTTGATCATGTTGTACGTTGAGGAATTGGAATCAATGTTTGCCTCCTGCAGCATGACTTTGTGTCGGGCCTTTGAGAGCACAAGATCAATAAACTGTCGGTCACACTCTGTGTGCAACACTGCGTATTGTAACTGTGGCAATTTAACATGCTTTATAACAGAAATGTTGCTATTTGTATCTCTGGTCTAAAAAAATAAAAAAATAAAGTTTGCTTAGTTTTTATGGCAATGTATTTGTCATGCAGGGTCAGTAGCTGTTGACTTTTCACCCAAAGCACTTTAATTTAAGGCTTGACAAAGAACAATGCCGTTAAAGACCATGTGATTGGGTTGAAGGCTCCAAAAAAAGTAGGGGGGCTTTGAGTGCAAATTATATTGTGAAACTACTATTTAGATGATCATGAAAGAACTATCCTGCTGATAAGGACCATCTGATAGGTTGAAAGTTCCAGTAAAGGCTAGTAAGAGATCTAGTAAGTGGTGAGATGGAATTGCTTACTACTGCCTACCTGATGACAGGAGTGAAGAGGCTGTGAAGACGGCAGAAGAGCCGAACACCCTAAAAAAAACAAGCAAGACGCTTTTGATTAGGTTAATGACAAGGCTTGTCAAATGTGATTTTTATTAAATAAAGCTCCACTCTTACCTTAGATATGACATCATGCATGTCACTTCTGGGGTGGTAGGTTCCATCGTCGTAGCGAAAGCGGTACAGTACAGGCTCAGGTTTGAACTGGTGTTTGTCCGTGACTAAAAATGCAATTCAAAACATAAGGAGGTTGTTGAAAGGAGAAGTGCCATGATGAAAAATAGTCTCATACCCTTAGGGGTTGATATTCATATTGCTTTAAATTTGAAAGTATAAGAGGTTTAAAAACATATTCAAGCCAAGCAGGGCTGCATGGTGAAACAAGCTTTCCAGACAGGAGGAAGACTCAAACCTCATCCGGAGTGGTCACAGATAACACAGCTGCTCAGAGCTCTCTGCTGCTCTTGCTTTAGGGGACTTTGTCGAAGGCCCTCGAAAACAGTAATAACAGTTGACTCTGTATTCTTGGCTGCAGCCACGGCAGTTCCATTAAAGGTTTTTATGAAAAGATATTCTCTCATTTTTCACATGGGCATTTCTTACGGCCCTGTGAGCGAGCTCAGCGGGGCTCGGAGTTGTTCCTCTCTGTCAGGAACAGCTCTAAAGCCCACTCTCATTTCTCTGTGAGGAAGCAATAAAGCACCCCCGAGTGATTTAAGATACAAATTGGCTCGGGGCCCTACTCTTTTGAGGAAGAAAAAAACCATGCAGAGCAGTACGCGCCATTTAGTGTGAATGCAAAGCATTAGCCAGCTTAAGCCTCATGCGTCAAATACACTTGTTACCCAAAGCCACAGAACAGCCACTGAGCAAATATTTCACAAACATTACGGCAGGAGGAGATTAACATTTATAATCCCTTACCTAAACATTGTGTCAAGGGAGTGGAATACCTGCTAAAACATACGCAAATAAAACGGCTGCAACTGCATTTTAGGCTCAAGCCAGGGAGTTAGAATATTGTGAAAGTGCTTGCTGAATGAGGTCCATTCACTGGAGGTGGCTTTAGGTTAGGTCAGGCAATGACAGACATTTACATGCACTACACTGTGTTGCACAAAGTAACTTAGACTGCGGTAGATTTGGTTATAGATCTGGAAAATGATGATAAAGCAGGTCTTAGTGTGAGAAAATAGAGGAGATAATTGAGAGAACTAACCATGGTGGATGATTCCATTCTCCAGCAGAGCTTGACCCAGGTGAACCCCTTCCTCTGGGTTGCCGGTCTCACCAATTTCCATCAGCCAAGAAACAAACTCACTGAGGAAACACAAAAGGCAACACGGACATAATAGCACACATACTCACTTGGGGATAACACAACAAATGTACACAAAATACCCAAGATATCCCATCACTTTATAAAAGAGAGTGTGTGATCATTGGTAAGAGCTTTGAATTTACCCTCAATAATCTGTAAATTGGAAAAAGTGGTGGCCTTTGCTGAGACTATGACAACAAACACCATCTTGTCGAAGAGGGATGATTTATTTATTGCTGGGGGCCACATCTGTCCAGCAGACTTTATTTAGACTGTGTTTTGTCAGGTTCAACCTAATGTATTTTAGACATAGGATTTAACACCAAAAAATACAAACAATTTAATTAAATCTCGAAAAAGTTCATGAAGGAAAATGAATGATAAGTCTGCTCTGCATCATTTAACACTGGGAAGAGGAAACAAACCAAGTGCCAGAACAACAAACATTGTATCTGGGCCCAAATGAGCTAAACGGCATAATTCTCCATGATTTAGTGACTCAAGAGTGAGAGAGGAAGAAGAGAAAATAAAAAAAGATCAGGAGGGTTGAGGACAGGCAGAGTGGCAGTACTCTATCCGATTACATCCTCAATGTCCTGTCTCCCGATAAAAGACAAACAAACACGGCCAGCAGCACCACTGGAATTCTATGGAATTCACTTGCAGGCCATGACGGCAGTGGTCGTTTGTCAGCGTCGAGCCAATTGGGGCAATTACAAATGTTTTCAGAGAAACAACTGACCAAACACCCTACCTCAGTCACTCTTTTACCACTCATCCTTGGCGTCTTTTCTCTACGCAACACACCACAGGGGAAAAACACAAGTCTATAACAACGTCAATTTGTCAACCTCTGTACCTCAACCATGGAAGGAAAAACACCATGAAAGTTTGGACTGTGAAGTTCTCATGGCCTCAAGCAGATTAGGGTCACATATGCAATAAACAGTTTCGCGCAATTAAAAGTCTACATGTGTAATGGGGTAAAATTGACCAAATCAAAACATCCCAATATTTAAGGCATATTTATGCACAAATCGATCACTTGAGAGTTTAAATAATGGTGGTTGGTAATACATGTTTCACTTACTCTAATTCAACCTTTAAAGGGCCTCAAAGCCAAGTGTTTTGTCAATAGACTTCTTGCTATTAGCGATGGATTACTTCATGAATGCTAAAGTGAGAAATGTTTTGGTTAGTTAGAGTTAGATGGGAAGTTCAATACCACTAACAACTGTCTGCTAAAGATGAAACTACTGCCAGATGACATTTAGCTTAGCTTAGCTTAGCTTAGCATAACAGCTAGCCGGGAAGTTCAATACCACTAACAACTGTCTGCTAAAGATGAAACTACTGCCAGATGACATTTAGCTTAGCTTAGCTTAGCATAACAGCTAGCCTGGTTCCATTGGTGACAGGTAACAAAATAAGCTTAGTAGTTTCTCTAAAGTTTATAAATCAACATATTACATCCCATATACAAGAGTATTACTTGACTTGCCAGTCACTGCAAAACTGCAACTTTTTAAGTATTTGTACAGACTAAAGGAACAAGATATAATGTGTAAATTAGTGAAGTTTGGGGGTGCCAGTAGGTGGATTTTATTACCCTCCATTACCCTCCATGCTAGCCGTTGACTCCTCTTTCCAGTCTTCATGCTAAGCTAAGCTAGTCGGCTGCTGGTAGTTTCATATTTAGCAGGTTCATTCTATGCAAGAAAGTAAATAAGAATATTTTCCAAAATGTCAAACTATTGCTTAAAGTTTCTCTACGCACTACATAAAGATAATCAAATCCCAGACAGTATCTACTTTTGTATAAATCGGTTCAGTATATTAACTGATGTATGAATATATCTCCCGGGTTTATGTACGAAATGCTCTCTACATCCACATGAAGCAAAAGCAGCAGTAATTCAGCTAAATTTAATATTCGTGTGAGCAGATAGAGCTAAAGGTGTATGCCAAGTAATGTCAAAAAGAAAGAGCAGAGGCTGACAAAGACAAAGAGCATTTCTTGTGAGGTATCTAACCTTTTCATTGAGCTCTTAAAGGGCTTTTCATCTAAATCTATCACAGAAAACAGACACTATTGTCTGTCATGTGCAGAAAAGACCCACTTTGAGTCTCTTTTGTTTTTCTCTCCAGGTTTAAAACTGGATGATAGAACTGCAAGCTAGGTGGCTGTCACACACATTTTCTTTGATGAATTACACTGTCACAGGACCCAAACCACAAATGCAATTGTAGCACTTAAAGGGGAGGAGCTAGAGACCCAAAAATAGCCTTCGGCTTCAAAAAAACAAAAATCAAAAAGAGAAAGAGGAGGCGGGGAAAGAGAATAAAGGCGAAACATTTTCAGAATGGAGGGAGTGGGCTGAGCTGAAGCCATAGGCAATGTGGCTTTCATCAGAGACATACCATGCTGGTTCCAATTCACCAATTACGCCCACATGTAATCATCTCAAACAGGGGAAGTACAGAGGGGCTAGAGATATATTTTCACCCAAAAGTGGTCATCCAGGTGTTGGCCAAGTTGTATATAGAGGGATAGGTTTCCAAAAGGAGCTTCCCTGAGCTGCTTTCTCACCATATGATCTCTCCAGACTCAACGAGGTGCCCATTTATGACCAACGTTTGATCCTTTTAATCTTTTTAGCTGACAGATCCATTCCTCCTCTGGACCGCAAGGGATCTGGTGTTGTCTGCGTGGACCAAAGGAGAAAGTAATTCCTCATTCTAAACCACCATGCGATGTAACATGGCCACAACTATGCCCAATTGGACTTTTTGGTTGTTGTTTTTTTTCTCTTTCCATGCTTTTAAAAATAACAGGGATTTTGAACTGTTTAAGCTCGGGCGATTTTCAGTGTGATTATTACTAGTCAAAACATCTCTGTAAAAATAAAAAATAAAAAGGAAAACATGGCTCATTCTGAAAAGTAGTTCAGCGTTTACAAGGCAAATTTGTTATGGGATTTCAAGAGTCAAGATACGCACACAGTCTATACAACATCCAAGCCACTCTCGTGAAAATATTTACTATTATTCCCAACCCTTTTTAATTGCATAGTGTCGTCACTCTATAAAAAAGCTGTTTTTATTTTCCATCATGGAGAGCTCTTCTGCTGCAGCCAGATGGTTTTAGATTGTATTATCCTGATCCAGATTTGTCACCTTTTGAGTCTCCCAAAGTGTGCTTTCCACAAAGGCCTGCAATGTGGCAGGAATGGACTGAGGTTTGGATTGAGGTTACAGGTTTGTGCGTTTATCCAGTTCAGAAAGGAAAGAGGTGTGACATCCCATCAAGATTGCCTGTAAAAAGCTTTCAGGCTCAATGAAGGAAACACCATATCCCAGCAGTAGTTTGATGATCACATGGTTCTGGTTATGACGAACATCAATGATGGGAGTTACAGTCCTTGCCCCCTACATATTGAACTCAATTTAAAGAGTGTTTTTGGATTAAACCCAGGGCAAACTCAGTTCGAACCAACTTTGGTTCTGATTAACTCCAAGAGAACCTGGCAAGTCGATATGACAGCAAGACATCTACATCTTACATGATGAAAGCAACATACTGAAATGGAGGCATCAACTCATGCATGCTTAAAATAGCTCAAGGACGGGATTTGGAGCAAAGCAGCCATTACAGTAAATATATTCACCTATCAGCAAGCGGAGGATAGATGGGCATGTTTAGACTCACAAAAAGTAAACATGGAAGGAAAGTGCACTGGCATAGTGAAGCTGTGGAAACTCCTCAAGGACAAGAGGAAACGCTGAACATGTTACAAAGACACACACACACACACACACACACACACACACACACACACACACACACACACACACACACAGCTGCCCTATGGTATAATCGGCCGTCTATTGTAGTTACCTCATGGATTCCACAGCAGTAAGCTGATTGTAATCTAACATGGGCCATGGAGAAAGCGGGCAGTCAGCTGAGCGGCACAGGGATATCTCCCTGTGATTTACGACTGGCATTCAATAGCCGATCCGTCCCCAGACACCACACCAATAATCCTTAAATAAGATTCATGGGCTAAATCTGGCTGGGTTTGATTTTCCCATGACCGAGACTGCAGTCATACATAACACGGAGCCACCTGAACAAAAAGCAGCAACGCTTTGTTCTTCCCAAAGGTTGTCTTTAGAATTTCTTGCCCATTTAAGAAATTTAAAGCAGGGATGGAGTAACTGATCTATGTTACAATAGTGTAATCTGTTTAATCAACCATAGGATGTAGGTGCTCATTATATTTATTTACCACTGTACAAGGCCTCTATATCTACTTCTCAAATATAAAGATCTATATATCTGAAAATATACTAAACTACATATTCGTTCTGGTTTATCTCACGGCACAGTCATCCACTGTGACTCACTCACTCCCTCACAGTTAGAAGAGCTCACAGCGATGTGACACACAGGAAACCAACACTCAGCAGTTTCTTCACCGGACAAACCAATGTGGCGAGATTAGCGGGCTAGCGAGAATCTTACCTTCCCAGGAAGCATTTGGGGAAGGTGGTGAGCTTGCGTTTACGGTCCTTAATGAGGTTACCCTTGGTCATGAGGTGGTAGAGCTTTTCGCCCTTCTCTGACACCATCACCCACGTATCCTGCTCCATGCCGAGCCTCAGACCTATGCAGCAGGGGAGGGAAGAAGGGAGGATGCAAAAAAGTCTGTCAATATCTTGGTATGAACAATCCTTGCGCTCAGCTCCTAGACTAGATGTGACAAAAATTACTAGCTGGAGAAGGTTATTACTCCTAATTTCACAAGATATTTAGACATGCCTTTCAGTGTCTATGCTAATAGTCTTAGGGAGCATTAATGACTGACACTATGAAGAGATTATCATGCACACAATCACAAAATGGGTACAATAGATACAGAAAATTTGAGTTTCCTTTTAGAAATGACTACCCGCTAATCTGTTTTAACACCCTTAATTGTGTTAGCAAAGACACACACAATATCACCGCATCCCTCACTTTTTCTTTCACTCTTGGCTGCAGATCCCAGAAATAAATGGCTGGTACTTACTCCCTTTTATATTAGTAAGGCTACATAGATCTGTATTAATTTACCCAAATACAGCATATATTCTCAGCTATTTGATTCGAGACAGATGTTGAGAAGAAAAAATAAAAGGGGAAATGAGTTTCCCTAACTGACCGCCGCCCCCCACAGCCTGATACTGATACAGTAAAGCGCCTTCTTACTTTTCCTCCGCTCCCTCTCTTTCATGATGGCCTCCAGCCACTCCTGCTTCTCCTCCGGGGTCTTGGCCATGCAGACGAACCACTTGTTCTTGGCCGTGTTGTGGATCTTCCAGCCATTGTTTACTATGTTCCCGCTGCTGTGGTAGTCAGCTGTGACACAGACACGAGATTGACTTCACTACTGTTATAAAGTCCTCTACTTGCGAGGGGTGGATCGCAGGAAATCAATTTTTTTGACTCATTTAGGCTCAAAGTAGTTTTTATAAGTTTGAAGGAGAGGATGATAAATCAGTGATCACACTGATAATGACACTGTAAATGGAGATTGTTATAGACTGGACACAACTCCAGTGACTTGCTTCAGAGAAAAATAAGCAAAAAAACATTGTAATAGCAACACAAGGGCTACAGGGAAACAACAGGAAATCGACCAGAACAGACAAAATATATAAGGCTTTCTTTTACAATAGTGTGGCCTATTTTCCAAAAACATTCATCATAAAACTATTGAGAGTAAAGTACTCCATCTTAGTGCAAACACTTAATGTTGGCTCATTTTTCCCAGCTCTAGTGTCGGCCATAGCCTCTCATTATGGAGTGCTTCATTGATTATCACTCTTCTCCTTTAATGAGATAAACGAGGGTACACACAATCAGAAGAAGAACCATCCATCAGCATTATTTAGTACTCAGTGTTCACAATCGTCCCACATAGATGATGGCTACTTGTGATTCACCTCCTACGCTCAAATATAGACGTTAAGAATGTGAAAAAAAAACCCAAAGCAAATGGACATGAACTCTTGACCGTAAGTTGAATCTCGGTCATTATTTCCATCTCTTAGGAAAAACTTGAAATGCTTCGCTGCCTGACCTCTGATTTTCCTCCTCCACGGGTGTAAGAGAATGCAAACCATTACAATCATCAATTACAATCACGTCTAAAAGCATCTACAGTGTGGTGTCCTTTATATGGTATGCCTCGAGGGCGTATTTCAACCTCAGGCAGCAAGTGTGTGCCTGGGAAAAAAGTCAGGGCGCTTTTATTTCGTAAAATAAAAGCTAAAATACTTCTGTCGCCCTAGATTTCAGATTGAGATCTCCTGCCTGTGGTGCGGAACACCCAAGAGTTTCTGCACCGCCGCCTGCCTCACGTGTTTATCCTCCCTCTCCGGACCCAAAACCCATCCGTCTCTCACCAAAAACACCCAATATTATGGCCCATCTAGGTCTGTTCGAGGGAAAATGATGGCTTCCACAAATATAAATGATAATCAGTGGCTATGTGAGGCCAAGAGATACAAAGGTTCGAGTTCACCAAGCACCAGCACAGTCCCAAGAAAATGTAACTTTAGATGGCTAAAAAAATGTTTATAGGTAAATCTTATTTTTCAATTGGTAATCCGAGTATAAAATCACATGTTGTAAATGTTCCTGTGTGGGTTATTATGGCATATCTTTAAACCGCAGCAGTGCTGAAATAAAAAACGAGCCTCCGAAAGCCAGAAAGAGAAAAAATCTTACTGTGTGAACATATTTGTCCAAAATAAATGATGTATCTTTTAACAGGACCACTCACCCGTGCCATCATCAACATTTTCCACCTCCATCACCTCCGTGTTGATTCTCCCTCTGAACAGGTAGCGAGGACCCTCTGTGGCCGTCTTGCTGTTTTTTAAACGCCTGTAAGAAGCAACAAAATCATGTCATGTTATGGCTTACTGAGTAATAAGTGCCACTCACAGTTCATTTAAGAGACTAAGAATAATCATCTGATATTTGTCTATGTGTACTAACCACATTAAGTGAGGAAAATGCATCTAATTTAGAAGAGTTATTGAATTTACAGTCAGCGCAAACCACTTTCTACTTTCTTTTTTGCTTTTTCTTTTGGTCATGAATGGATCTGCTTTAAAGCACTCCTGGCAGGCACTACACTTTCAGGACGTGCAGTAAAAGCAAATCAAAGCAGGTGGCAACTTGGTTGGTGTCGTGTAAACAAAGCCTGCCAAAAAACACATGCAATGGATGACGCATTATTGTTAACAACTGCATCTGTAGCTCAGTGTGAGCAGCACAGATCTGGCCAGTGTTCTGCCTGCAGAAGCACAACAATGGTCAGCAATCAGCGAAAGTTTCCTAAATTGCACTGAACATTATACATGTCATATTATTTAGTACACTTACTTAGCCACTAACTAAAAGATTAATCTACCAGAAAGAGTCCACACATGGTGGTTATATGCCCAACTAGACTTATCACATGTCGCCATGTCCCCAAGTAAAAAAAAAAAAAAAACAATCCTTCTCTCTCGTGTCTCCTCTACTGCATAACTTCTATTAACTCCCTCACAAACAAGTGAAAGGCTTCTCACAGTGCACTGCTTTTTTCTTTCATAAAGTAACGGAACTGGCACAGTGAATTATTTCTAGCATTATAATGTTCTGACCACAGACGGAGGAAAGTTTAAAATTGGTATAAACAATATTTTATTCTGTCTGTCTTACAAAATGAGAATTCAAATTTATATTCTTCTTTGTGGATTTTGCGAGTAGAGAAATTAATACAAGAGGGTCAAGACACCTGTTTTTCTTCTTGCAGTAGACCAGAAGCTTGTCAAATAGGAAGAAAATCCTCTCTTGTATGTTTCCAGCTGAAATCTTCAAGAGGATGCCGTGCATGAGCATCTCCGTGCATGTATCTGTGATATTGGAGCCCTGCAAACAGACATATGGGCAAAAGGTCAAACAGAAAAAAAAGAAAGTGAAACAGATGCTTGAACATAGATTGACACACAGGAATGTGGGAAACAATATATATATATATTCAAACTCGGATTTTAATGTGAATCTTTTATCTGAAAGAGAAAGTTTCTATAAATTAATTCTATACCATTCAATGTTCACACATAGTGACTGAACAGGAGGAGGGATTACAAAGCCCAGCCTTTCCTGTTCCCCCTCTCAGGGGTCTGTAAAAACACTCCCTGCTTCCTCAGAGCAGATTGCTGTGGGACTTTAAAATGCACGGCCGTTAATAGCCTCTATAGAATAACATCCCGTCCAGTCAAACCATGTGTTGCATTGTCGCGCCTGGTCACCACATTGGTTGGGGCTCCTGCTGCCAGTGATAAAGTGTGCTGTCTTTCCCCTTACCTTGCCCGCTCTGGGAATTTATGTTCCACGTTTGATCAGCCCTTCAGAGCTAAAAATAACTCCCATGCGCACAGAGCCGGAAAATGTGCTAAGCATTTCCTCCTGCTGGAGACATCAGTGGGCCAAAACCTATCCCGCTTTTTCCTTCTTTCACTCCTCACCCTTTTTTATCCTCCTCCTCCCCTTCTGCCAATCATCCCTCACTCTCTTTCCCTCTCCATGATTCCCCAGTCTATTTTTCTATCTCTTTCATTCCTTCCTCCACACTTTTTTTTTTTTTTTTTTTTTTTTTAAGTCTCCCGCTCTTTCAGCGGCCTTTTAACTCCCCAGCTCATGAACAGATGTTAAACTGATTTGCAGCCTGTGAATGTGTGCACACCAGACATGGAAACTTGTGTTGATCACTTGAATGGGCCACCTGCAACATCACACTAGTCCAGACTATAGAGCTGCATTTCCTAAATGGAAGTACCGACACTTCCCATTTGTGTTTCATGCACTTTTAACAGAGCCCCCTGTTCATTTACTTCTTTTGTTGCAGCCTTCTTTAGATTTTCTTGTTCTCTGCAGCATTTTTTCTCTCAGTCTTAAATCTAATCTTGTTCCAATCCAGAGCTCCACAGAGGGGTTACTCAGAAACTTCAGCAACACTTCATCACTTCCTCATCATCTGTCATGTCATCTGTTTCGTATGAATTTCAACCCTCTATTTTTATAGCCAGACAACAGCCAATCATAACAACTGCAGAATTTATAAAAAATTAGGAAGGGCAGGACAGAATATTGCAGAAATTGAGGAAAAAGTATGCTTGAAAAGTTTATGTTACACTGCAAAATGGTATTCGTCAATTGGCTGGAGAGATGAGAGAATGTTAATAAAATGTGCTAAATGAAAGAAGCTAAATCGAGCGCCACAAGGCCAGTACGTTTTAGGAACTCTAATTAAACTTGAACAAGAGAACATAATGTGAAGTGAAACACAACTGGAAACTACTACCCACTGCTCTAAAATTAACATATTTCTATGCCACAGAGTGACAAAACACAGACACTTGCAACACAAACCAACTGGTAATCACTGCCCTGACAAATGCTGGCAGTCGTCACCATGGTGACCACTGCGGGCCATCGCCCCGTCTCTCCCACGCAAGGTGAACCTGCCAGGATGCCCCGAGGGCGGCCAGCTGTGGAGCAGGTCAGCGCTAACAAGCAATCAGCCTGGGCGGAGGAGCAGGAACGGCGGCTCCTCATCCCTCCATCATTCCTCAAACACCCACACAGAAATACAAGATGCAACCGACACTCAGCCATCTCTCCTTTTTTTCCCCTTTTCTTTCTACATCTCTCCTCTCTTCGTAGTTCCTTGTCATTTAGCCTGGCGTGCACCAGTCAGAGGATCCTGCTCCAGAGTGAGCTAATGTTTTGTATTAATAAAAAGTGCTGAAGGGAAACCGCAGAGTAGCTTCAGCCAGGAGTACGTTGAGTGCAGGATATGTCGCCGCACCCAACAGTAAGACTCATTCTGATCACACTGTTTCTAAGATTTGAAACTCTCTGTGTGTGTTTGTGTATGTAGAGGTACACCCAGTAGTATCTTTTTAGTGACCCAATGTTGAGATAATCTTTCATCAAATAGATTGTCCTCCTTCTACAACCATTAGAAACCTTGGATTTTTTTTGTCATAAACATTGCCCAACTACTTTTGTTGTTGCAAAATATTTTACTATGAAGCAAAAAAATACAGACTAAAGGCCTTTCTAAATGCCCTGCTGATACTAAAACAACATATTCACAGAGACCTGACCACTGATTTCTCTTCCCAACCACCACTGGGCCAACTGACCCCTTAGTAAGGCATCCCAGAATGCAGGAAGAAAAACTAATCTAAAGGCAACCCTTCAGACCAAAAAGTTCGGTCTACCTGATGATAATTGAATCGGTGACCCTTAAGCGGGACGGCTTTAACTACAGCCTCATCCAGGCGGAAAGAATTTGACCATTGTGAAAACAAGTCATTGTTTCCAGAGAGAACAAGAAAGCTTAAAAGGCCGTCAATTCCTGTTGCATTGCTGGCAAAGGACTAAGTGGCTTTAAATATGTCATGACTTTGAGCTTTGACGAGGGGAAAGCTCAGCTGTGTTTAAAAAATGGAAAACCTACACGCAAACTCTGAGAACACGGCCAGACATCAATGCAGCCTTTTAAACTGAATTAACTGGTGGAGATTAAATCATTCAACACGGTTTACACAGTTCATCTGAGGCCCACCTCCCAGCCCTCGATATGGGACTGCCATTCCTCCAAAATCTCCAACTTCTCCATCTGTCTCTTGGCCTCGTTGATGCTGGAGCACACAGCCTTCATCACCTGCAGAGACTCCTGCACCAGGGCGTAGTCGTTGTGCTTTTTAGGGGTCCTTTTCAGCAGCTCCTGCATATGCAAACACCACACAGTCTCACGTGAAAAACTAGTTACGTTTATTCCCATTATTGCACTTAAACTACTTTTAAAATCAAATTTGTCGCAAATTTAACCCTTAAACATATTTACACAAAAAAAAGAATGAAAGATAAATATGTTCAATTTCCTACACACTCCAAAAGTGCTTACCTTCCAGTGATTCCTGAGTAAGATGGTTAAAAACCCTGCTACTGAATGCCACGGTCTAGCAAAAGCGATGGCAATCTCTGGTTCTATAGTCTAAACACCGTCTTTGAGTCGGTCAGCTACTATAGGGCAGACTCACACTGTTCTGGATATATCTGCAGCCAGTGATGGCTATCTGTGTCATTTCAGAGAGGGAGGCCCTGGCAGCTGGAAGACTTCAAATGGCAGAGCGTCAGATTACCCCCTTATTATTATTACTACATCTCTGTGCCCGCGCTGGTGGCTGTTTAGAGAACGCCTGGGTGAGACGGGACAGCTCAGATCACCGACTCAAACAAGTCTTTGAAAGTGTATTTAATTTCGCTCACGTTTCACGTTGGGAAATGGAAATTTCAGAAGTAACAACTTAAGAGTGCAGGTATGAATGAGCCCAGTCAAAGTGTCCGAATGCACAGCTGGGTAGGGAAGGTGATGATAGGTCTTGTGTTATTCCTACAATGTGGCTGTGCTGGGAAACTAAAGCAGAGAGTAGACATGTCAGAATATGAGACCAGTGTTTCATTAGCGAGGGAGAGGTTGATGTGAATGGGACGAGACAGCCCTAACTAATGACTAGGTGGTGGTGGTGGTGGTGGTGGGTGAAACGAGGAGTAGAAGGTGCACTACAGAGGTGGTACAAGGGTGTGGTATCTCTATAATACATAGTTAGCGTGCACAACATCGTACTCACTCTGAGCAGCAGTGGGTACTTGCAGATCCTCTGTATAGGAGCTACCAGGTAACCCTCCAGTGGGACCTCTGTGTTTTTTCTGCCGCCCAGCAACATGCAGTTCTGCAGGAGAGGAGAGGAGGTTTAGCAAGGTCTATCAGTAGCATCAGGAGTATTTCATAGTTTATTGTGTGAGCAGAACTCGACAGTAAGGGTTACCAGGTTGCCATTGGCAAACATTTTGAGAGATTGGCAACCAATTATTTGCCCTGGGTTGCCAACAGCGGCAGCCACTTTTAAACATGTGAAAAATATGGACAGCAAACAGTAAAACATTGTGTCTCTTCAGCTGTACGTGAGAGTGGATTCAGCTGTCTCAGTACACTGAAGTTTTTATTCTTTTATGTTCATAAAAATCATTTAAATCGTTTTTTTTATAAAGCAGTCATACAACTGCATAGTATCTTAACTACTCAAAATATAAAGTGACTTAATGGCAACCATATTTTCAGTTTCGGCCACTTTTTATAATATCTAGCTATGGAGATGCAAGAAAAAGACATTAAGGCATGAAGTGGTGATGATGTGTACAATTGGTTGTTGCTTATTAGCAAAAGTACAGCTGAAGCTTATGGGAATGTCATTGGTCATAAACCAAACTCTTGGCCAAATTGACAGTTTGACCGGCTAGTTAAACTACAGTAATGTAAGGGGAACATCAAAGTCTGAAGGATTAAGACTCAGGGGACGATGAACGCCTGTACAAAAATTCATGGTAATCCAGCCAATATTTGTTTAAATATGACAAAATTGTTGGACCAACATCGCCATCTCTAAATTTAGATTTATCATAAACTAAGAGATAAACTTTGCCTTCAGTCAATTAAAGTGACCCTTACCCTCATGTGGTTGGTTACAGGTTATGAGGTCAACTGCTAATATCCACTCTCACCCCCCTCTCACCTGATATATCAACGAGGTGCCTGATTATAGTGTAAACAATAAACTAGGCTTTATGGCACCCAGTTGGCCAAAGGTTTAGTGGAGGTTAGCGGATATCCTCACCCTGATCATTGCAAGGCTGAGGAAGTGACCTGAGGTATATTAGGCCATAGCTAGGTTTGTAAGGTAATACGAGAACCATATAGCCCTTACGAAAGGTTAGGTCACCAAAAGGTCAAGGCTATAAAGGCTCCATTAAATCAAAGTCAATTAATATCTAACCCCCTCTGGCTTCCTAGATTGAAGGCACTCATGAACAGTTAATCAGACACAGAACTCTTGCATCGTCTTTGATGATGGTGTGTATAGCGTGTGCATATGTGTGTTTAATTTCTTACTCCATCAATTACACTTTTACCAGAAGGTCATACGCTTCTCCAAAGAACCAGCTAATCAGTACACCAAAGTCTGTGGTCATACTGTGGTTCTTCGGTTTGTGTAACTCTGCTGTGTATCTCAATTTCAAAGTGCTCTATATTTATGGAAGTCTTAAAACACAAGAGGTGATGCTGTGTTGTGATACGAGTGTGTGCCGCTCTAAAGGTAAAAGATGAAGGAGAGAGAAAGACTAACATTACACACTGTCAAAGCCTACGAGTAAAAAGTTAAACATATGAACAGGGGGGACAAGAGAATACACAGCAACAAATTGAGAGCTGTGAAAGGTAATGAAAAATGAAAGAAAGTGAGAATATTTTGACCTCAAACACACACAGTTTAGGGAGCCAGCTGGGGGGGGTGTAGTCATCTTTTGTTCTAGCAACATGATGCTCCCCTGTGGAAGTGAAATTCTCAGTGTCGGGAGAGGGAGAACGCCCACACAAGGGGCAGAGTCCCATCAGCTGTCAAACACACTGGAACATTAAGTACAGGGTCTAACACTGCCATGTGTGGGTGACTCTGTTTGTATGTCTAAGAGAGTGAGGCGGTGTGTTTTCATATGTGAGCAGTT
Organism: Anoplopoma fimbria; assembly: GCF_027596085.1. Classification (NCBI taxonomy): domain Eukaryota; kingdom Metazoa; phylum Chordata; class Actinopteri; order Perciformes; family Anoplopomatidae; genus Anoplopoma; species Anoplopoma fimbria. The sequence continues at coordinate 21,451,207 of NC_072469.1, forward strand.
CTCAAGTGCAGCTTTGATCTACATGATCCCACTTGGACTTCAATATTTGCCCTAAGAAATTAGCTTTATTTTTGAAACCACCCTAAATATTTAACACATCATACGGATGTTTAAATATATAGCTATAGAAGAAGACGGAAGCTAAAAAATGACTGTCAAACTCAAATGGATTTATGACAAATCATTATGTAACAAAGAAACAATCTGCAGCCAGTTAATAACTATAATGTGCGTTAGCATGGATTGAAGACTCTGACTTGTGCATGAGTACGGATCTTCTGAGACTTTAATTGGTTGCATTTATGTGCATCTTTACATCCCCTTCTCACCAGTAAACATGTCCGAACGCTCCTGATCTTATTGAGCTCCAGCAGCAGCCTCTGGGCCTTCTCATGATTCCCACAGTATTCATCATAAATCTGGAAACGACTCCTCTGCAACAGAGACAGAGAAAAACAAGGTGAGAATCATGAGTAAAAAGGAACAAATTGCAGATAAGAGAAAGAAATAAAGAAACGGGCGACAAAGTCAAGCAGAAAATAGGAAAAGAGAGGAGGGCGTCAAAAAATTGTATTTAAGGGCAATACAGAAGACCGTAAAACTGAGAACAATGAGAGAAAACAAGGCAAAAACAGACCACAGAGCAGACATAGGAATTATAGGATTCATTGTAGGTATGAATTCTTCCCCATACTCTCCTCTCCATCATGAAATAAATAATGTTTATCATGTGTGTGGGGGGCCTCCAATCGTATCCATCTGCTTTACAGGCATATAACCGACATCTTTCCGCCACATTCATACTCCATTGTCTTTGAGAGGCAGCAGTGGGACCAGACCGCACAGCCTTTAAATCACTCATTACAAAGTCACTACAGAGCTGCAAAAATAGTACACGGTCTTCAGTCATGCGGCTCAGCCTCAGAAGACAAAGCTGCTGATGTGAAGAGACATAGCTGTCTTAACCTTAACAACATCATCAACAACAACAACAACAACTTGCAAATACACATCTTTTTTATTACCCTTAGAGTATGCTCTTCTTGTTGAATCATGTTTTCTAATAGGTCAGTTTGCAAACCTCCAGAAATATAATTTTTTGGCCCTCGGAACTGATTTTTACTGTAGTCCAAAAGGGAGGAGTGGAGTCTTAAGTCAGCGAGAACCAATTTGCAGGCCTGAGGGATTTTGATTTGAGCAGCCCAATGTCCAGCTGGCTTACTTACCCATTTGCGTTTAAAGTTAGATTGTGTCATTCTTTCCTGGAACTTTTAGAGCATCAACATATCACTACTGAGAAAGTCATTTTGAGGGGGGGAAAAGGAGAATAAGAGAAAGAAAGTAAAAAAAGAAAATAAATTCAAAGTCCTATGTCAATGGACTCACATGGTCACTCATGACTAAATTATGGTCATGAGTTTTCAGTTGTGCTGTGAATTATATCCCATTTTCTCAATGAGAATGAGTCTCTCTCTCTCTCTCTCTCTCTCTCTCTCCCCCGTTTCATCAGCAGCCTACTTGCAGGGGAGTTGCCCTCAGCCCAACAGAAGAATGGTAAGATTTATTAGACTTTGAAACCTATTATATGCCAGTGTGCCTCCAGGCGCAGCATCAAAGAAATGTGATTTATAGCATGGCTGAGCAGTATATCAGAACCGTATCAAGTATATCTCACATGTGCAATCTCTCATCATGGGTAATCCAGAAAGATGAATTGACAACATGTGGTGTGTTTTATCAGTTTCAGCAGGACTCACAGGAATAACTGCATTTGAGCTCTGATAGTAAAGCAGGCGAGAAATGCTTTAGATGAACAAAAGATTTCTGCAAACAGAACTTACATTGATGTGACTGAACTATGAGAGCTTGGAAAAGATGGTTGCATGATTATTAAAGGTAGCAAGATAACTTTCAACATGGAGGCATGAGGTAATTGAGGTTCGCACGTGTTGCTTACAAAGTGCAAGAAGCAGCGCCCGATTTCATGGTGAGCATGAGGGTCAGGCTGGAGCAGCTCTTCCACCATGGACAGAAAGTCTCTGTGAACGGCCAGGATCTCCTCGATGTTGGAGAATAAAACCTGAGAGAGAAAAAGGATAAAGTAAATGCATGTTTTTAGTATATTTGCCAGCTGTTGTTTTCCTCCAGTGGAGATTGCCCGAATCAATACTTTGGAGTGTATTCCTTTTTTTGTGGCAACGTGGCACTGGGCAAATTTCTGAGGCCCCACAATAAAGAGTGTGGTTTCTTTGAAATGGGCATTTTGGCTTTAGATGTCTTTGATATTGGGATTTCAAACATTATTATTATTAGATATAAAAAATAAAAAAAGGAGCACATTTTCTAAAGATCTGTTGTATGGGAATGTTGCCTTCATGTGGCGTTGACTTCTCCCCCCCCCCCCCCTTTATGGTGATGTTAAAGGACAAAACAAAGCTGAATCTGGATGGAGGAAGAATCTAGTGACATAAAATCAAGGCATGGAAAACCAAATAATCCTTTTATGGGTGAGGCAAAAATAATCCTCAGAGACGCTAAAAAAAATCTAGTAAGAAAATTTCATCAATGGAATTCTGCTCCAAAAGGCTGGAAGTCATTCAGCTGACCCACGTTATCCACACCCCGCTTTGTACAGCATGTTCCCAAACAAAACATAGCATGGGTGGACAAATTCCAAAACACGGGACATGCAGTAAATATCCACTGAATGTCTATTTACCTTCAAGAGTAAGCAAGCTCACTGAAAAAGCCACCCTCCCACTGTGAGAGTGCATCCTTTATTATCCTACAGCCGGAATCGCTTATAAATAGATTATATTTACAGCTGCTTCCTGCATCGCCCACTACTTCTTTCTCCATTCAGAACTTGGCAATTTAGTTTGAAAGAGCACCCCAAACAAGGGACTCACTTTATTTAGTTACCAATGTAATTCCCTGTCTTTTAAGGGATCAGGTTACTGTATTTAAATTAAGGTCTGTGTGCAGTGTTAAAGTCAATCTTAATTATGCAGTCCCATACCTCACAGTTTGACCCTCACCTTAACAGTCTCCTCTGTGATGTTCTTGTCAATTTTGGTGGCCGCATACTGGTCGAGACGATGTAGAAACACCTGAGAAAGAGCAGAAAATAAAAGCAACTGTTAACACTTTTGAACTGGATTAAATTACATCTTGGCGTCTGATGGTTTGCACGTTTAAAGAGAAAAATAGAAGACTAGATTTGATGCTTTGTGCGCTGCTGCAACACTTGGCTGCCACAGCAAATTGGTCACCATCACAAAGGACACCTGATACACACGAAACACAATCTTTGCACTGGGAGGAGAAGAACAAAAAAACATAATAATTGCAAGGCATGGTATTTCAAAGGCGATGTTAAGTGGCTGGGGATGGGAGTCTGAGAGGCCAAACAGTGTGTGAATTGAGATGGATGGGAAGTGCTCTTACTTTCTTTAGTCCCTGAGGGTTCTAGTTCCCAGGCCGCTTCACTGCACAAGCCCTCAACAACCCATTTAATGCTTCAGGGCACTTTCTGATAATGGCAAATTGAGGTGTGCGTCGAATGTATTCTCAAAATGTGACTAAGGAGGAATTAGTCATTTTCTGAACCCGCCTGAGGGAGAGCTTTTAGAAAAGAAGACATCCATCAACAGGTACCAGACATGAATCTTTATGTTTGCGTGTGCAATGCTTGGAATACAGTTTGGAAGAGAGGAATCCATCTTCAGTGGAAAGTTTGGGGGAAAAAGAATTGGCTGAACCACACTTTGATTTTGATTGATGCCATCAAAGCACTTCACTTGAGGGAATCTATGATGAAATCCAAAGCAAGGCTTAAACAGACCTTTGTGAAGTACAAAGAAATTGCATTTAATGGCTCTAAATTTGAGTCTAATCAAACTGGATGCTGAGCAGCAAAAACAACAACGTCCCTCGTGTTCATATTTCTGTGAAATTTGAATGAGAGCAAGTCAAGCAGCAGCAAAGAAATGTCCTTGGCACAACATCACAAAAAACTTTTGTGTGATTTTGGTTTTGTTTTATCAACACTTTGTTTTAATTTCCCATGTCACACTAATAACTTTATTTATTCTCCAAATGGCATAAAGGGCAGTAACTCAAGCAAGACAAAAGCAGAGATGAGATCTCTATCTAGAATAAAGTGTGTACTGGGACTTTGTTCAGCCAAACCTGTCTGCTAAATACACTGAGAAAAGACTCATGACACTGAAGATAAATTAACCAAATGAAAGAAAACAAAGAGATTACAATTTAAACAACCGTTTGACCCAAACAGCATTTAGGAAAAACAGAGCTGGCAAGGAATTACATTACATTACATTACAGTCATTTAGCAGACGCTTTTATCCAAAGCGACATACAGGAAGTGTATTCAACATAGGTATTCAAGAGAACTACTAGTCACCAGAAGTCATAAGTGCATCTCCTTTCTTAAACAAGCATCTAAGAGCATAAACCAGAGTGAAACTACAGTGCAGAAACAAACTAATACGAATACAATAAGTGCAACAAACTAATACGAATACAATAAGTGCAACAAACTAATACGAATACAATAAGTGCAACAAACTAATACGAATACAATAAGGAATGCAGCATGGCTGTCAAAACCCAAATTCTGACTTAATCAATGGCCTGTCACTGATCACACCAATCCTCATACAAAACCCCAACAACATGACAGACAGCATAATAGGCACAGAGACAGTGCAACAATACGACATATTCTGACACAGAAGAACACTTCAGCACCACAAAGCCTCATTTCATGGTACAGCATGACACAAACCATCAGCAGCTCCGTAAACACACGATCAAGCTGAACGGCAGTGTGATGCGTACAGTCACTGTGAGTGCAGTAAGTAGTTACATCTGTGTTTGCAGTTGACCCTAACCACGGGGCGTCCCTTTACTGCCCCACCGAGGGCCATAATGCCATCTGTCGTCCTGTGCAGCCACACAGCAGGCAGGCAGCCTGACCTGAGAAAGCTCACATAATACAACCACTAAGCATGTAAACAGCTTACTTTAATGAGCAGACAAGCCAAGAATTATTTCTTGACACCAAGATACAAGTAAGTGGTTGGGACAGATGGGAAGGTGGTAGCTCTAAATCAGTGGAAAAATCTCCATTTCTAGCTAATTACAAAGACTGAGACAGATTTCTGCTCAAAATAAAAATGAACATGAAGAAATTACAGAAATCATCTTCATTAAATTGTATTGACATCAAGCAGCACTTCAAAAGTAACTGTATAAGTGTTTGAATCTGGGCTTGTGTTTAGAAAAAAAGGAAAACTCAAATAATCAGCCTCTTTGTTGTGGGGCCAACTCCACGCTGATTACCATTCCATAGCTGCCTTGCCTCGCAACTCTGCCACTCACGAGCATTAGCATCTGATTAGCAAGTATAATATGTACAAACACGGAGCAGACTTCGCCAGTCATGACAGTGCTTACAGTACAGGACCTCAGCTGAGCAAAAGTGGTGCTAATTTGCATCAAAACCAGCTTCCTGTCGTTGATGCGTGACATCAAACACGGGCTCATTAGGGAGTCTATCACTTCAGCTTTAATAATGATAAATAGTATATTCAACAGGAGATAATCACCATATCTGCAAAGCACTAATTATACAGCATTTCTACAGATATGGGGGGGCTCTGCAGCAAAACATACGGAGCCACACTGCAGATGCTTATCAGAAGTAAACAACACAAGAAAAAAAAGACACATCATAATGGAGTGCAGGAACTCTAAATCTGATTGGATGGAGATAATAAATTGTGTTATCACCCAGAAGATAAGAGAGTGGGTTTTTTTTTGCCGCACAGCAATTGAAAACATCTTTTATGTAGTTTTCAAAACGAATATTCCACACAGAAAAAACAAAAAAAAGTCTGAGCAATTAATTTGGGACACAGTTTGTGGCATTCCTAGAATTGTGGACAGTTCAGACTGGATTTGATTCGTGAAAACTAGGATGTCTCTTTAGAGGAGAAAGCCAATGTCGTTAAGAGACTGATCCTGGAAAAGCTCCACGGACAGAGAATGGGAAGCTGACTGACTGATTGGATTTATGGACACAGTAACAGTACCCAGGGTGACTGTGAATAAAAGCCCATTTCCAGGTTTGTATAGTACCTGACAGAGCTGCACTACATAAATGCACGGCTCATTTGCAAAAGCCAAGTATTGTAACTCAGTGTCAGTGGAGAATGTGCAGAATTTGTCTCTTGATTGCTCACAAAACAGAGCAACTGTTTCTAGGTTTAAAGCTGCACGATAGTCTATAATAGCATTAATTATTAACTACAAACTAACCAAATTAAAAGGGAGGCAATTTATGGAACTGTTGCTGAAAAACCACGACATTTCCACTATGGTCCGCCACTATGTCCCTAATGTACAGTAATGACCAATAGATTTCAAGAGCGACACATTTTGTTCCCAAGCACTGGATGTGCTTTCTAGCAGGAATCCACCATGCCTGGGCACCGTCAGCCAGTGAATCACTTGCAGACTGTGTTTAACGCTCAAATTGGGCCATCTGTGATACATGTCACGGTTTCCGTGACCAGACATTATGAACTGAGCAGAAAATAATGAAAAAAATAGTCATAGTTTTCTCTCCACAATTGTGAGTTGATGAATATTCTTTGGAGGTTTAGACATTGTTGGTTTTTATCACTGGCATATTTCTAAGAAACTCTGAACAATGATGAGGTAAAGTGATGAGCTCAGAAGACAAAGAGGATAAAAAAGTTGGACAATGGAAGAGGTTTTCTTACAGTGTTCTTTCCATTGGTTATTCTATGAAAGTTAGACTCATCCCTGAAATCCACTCACCCTAACAAACACACCAAGACACACACACACACCCACACACACCCACATCACTCATTTGAGTGTGAGTAAGATTAATTTTTTCAGGGTGGGAATAAACATTTGGCTGTTCTTTTCTGCATCAGACATTTTTTAATACATTATTTTTATATCCTTAATCATGTATCAACAGCATTAAACAAGGTAAAAGAAAAACTCTTAGTTATAATCACCTGGATTGTCACTCTAATGGCTGAGGGGGGACTACACATTAAAATCCCATTAAAGTTTTTTTTTATTCCACAGAGCAGATGGGTGTGATGAATAGTTTGGTCCAATCACTGCGTGTGCCCTACCTGCCATTAATCAACACAAGCTCACATGCTGTATGCAACAAAGCCGACGTAGTGGAAATCACGGCCGTAATGCCTGACGTAGTAAAGTGGTAACAACCTGACTGTCTACTACAACTGAAACTGTCATCAGGTTCACTTGCAGGCCATATTTTCCATCACCAACTTACTATGACAGGACAGAGTGAGAAAATTGCCTCAATCTTTGAGTGACAGCTTGCTCAATAACTGCAGTTCGCTAACAAATGCTTTTTGCTCAGGGTGGTTGAAATTACACCTGGATTGTAGTGTCATAAAGGAAATGAAAGGCAGAGGGGTAACAGACTGGCTGGAGGGCTGTTTCCAAGGCGACAGATTGTGCGCTGAGCCAACCTAGTTCAGGACGCTTTTTGAATGGACATTATTTCTCTACCAGATTTGAAAGATACATTACATTACATTACAGTCATTTAGCAGATGCTTTTATCCAAAGCGACTTACAGTCAGTAGTATGTTACATATCATTCACCCATTCACACACTGATGACAGGCTACCATCAAGGTGCCACCATCAGACTCTAACTAACATTCATACAATCAGAGGAAGGCTAGTCACTCCTACTGTTTATGTTGATCTCTGTATCAATGAAACATGTGAATCACACCAGAGGAGTTTGGCAAAAACAGCTCACCGGATTCCTCACACATGTAAACTAACAACGACATAACAAGAGAGACAATGATGGACATTCTTGCGCTTCAAAATAAAGTGTGTGTACAGTAAAGTTGCCAAAGCAGAGCATGCGTTTGGGTCAAATAAAAAAATGTGAAGTGAGTGGAAAAGAGAATGAAGACTGTTCAAGGGGAGAAAAAGCATGTCATTCATCACCTGACAGAGCCAGCAGAACGGGCTGTGATGGGAATCCAAATCCAACCCCAGAGAGGATAAGAGCACTAAACAGTTCCAAAAGAGCAAAATGATGCAGCAAATTGCTTTGATAAAAGGGCTATCTAGCTGCTCCCCTGCTACAGAAATGAGTTTGAATCGAACACAAAGCTAGCCTCAAACATCTGCTAATGCATTCAAGTTAAAACTATTGGCGAAGTAGGCAGGAACAAGGGGCCTGTTTGATGTATTACATGCAAAACAACCATTTCAGGTCCCGGCGGTCCCCTCGAACACAATGTTCTCCTTTAAATTAAAAGTACTGAATCAGCTTTATTAAAAAGAGTAAAACAATTTTACAACTTCTTCTTCTGCTACCAAAGTTTGATTGCTTTTGCGGTGATTTCTGATCTATCGCCAACAACTGAAATAGCTCCAATCTGAGTTCATTGGCACTGGTCACCAGAAAACTCTAGAAGAATGAATGGGCCTTTTCTCAGAGTCTATTGGACAAACTGCCTCTTTTGTCTGCTGATGATTCACTGATGGGCTTTGTTGTCCTGACTGGAGAGCTGGCAAACTGACACACACGGAAACATCCTGTTTCTCCACTATGATTAAAATGAAGTGCTGTGAAAAAGAAGAACATGCATAGTAATATTTCAACACACTTGTACAGGAGTTTTTCTAATCCACCATTTGTGGAAGAATCCTCTCTTGTTAACAAACAAAAAAAGATGAGACAAAGACGACCACTCGACCCCAGAGATGGAGACACAAACAACGCAAAGGCCCACTGTAGTGAATCACTAGACTGTGAAGGTATGCTCATTAACGGAACAGTCTTTTTGGGTATGTGTTTGTTTCTCAGTCATACATCTGACCCCTGGGATGGCAGACTTGAACATTAACACACTGTGATGAAAACAGTTAAAGGACAGCATGTAACAGGTGCGCACGCAGCTCGGCCCCCATCAGGCAAAGCTCTTGAAACACCTGAGTCTGTGGATTCACTGTATGATGTGTGTGTGTGTGTGTGTGTGTGTGTGTGTGTGTGTGTGTGTGTGTGTGTGTGTGTGTGTGTGTGTGTGTGTGTGTGTGTGTGTGTGTGTGTGTGTGTGTGTGTGTGCTGCTGGTGAGGAAAGATAGTAAGAGACAATGCAGAAATAAAAACAGAGAGGAAGTTAAGAGGGGAAGGAAAAATAGACCCTTGTTTGGCCTTCTTAACACGACAACCCTGTAGGGAGGATATGATGCCTTAAACATATTTCCTGCACACATGAACTGCTTTTAAACCAGAGTTCAATATTACCGTAAAATTTCCCAGCCTCATATACGCACACACACACACACACACACAAAATTCCTGGCAAGCAAAAACTGAACTTTCGCCAAAAAGTCCTGACCAGAGACAGAGTCAGTCTCCGATGCTGACAGCATACAGGGGAACATCCTTAAAAGAGAGAAAAGGCTCTTTGTTGTCCTCAACGGGTCCTGACGACACCTAAAGGAGTCATCCCGGGTTTCCTATCTCATTAGTCCTCTGGCTAGTTCTCCCAGACAGGCCCGTTTCTCTCCACTGGGAATGTACACAGGAAACAGACACTCTTAATGTAGCGGGGAATGTTAATATGGCCTATCTTGGGAGTGGCTATTAGAGCTCATCTGCACAACTCAGTGCAGGCTCTCTGGTTTTAATTAACAGCTGAGAACATAGTGCGTATTCATTTTACAAGTTCTTCGTGTGAAAAAAAAGGAATTTGTCCTCGGAAGCCTTTCATTTTAAAATTCAGGCTGTCTTCATGCACCCTACATGACTCTCAAAAAAAAATACTCTTGATGAAGAACACAAAAAGAGATAGCTAAATAATCCCTATTGCTTGTGTAGGGAACAGAAAAGTTCTTCTCTTACATGTTATTCTTGTCCTTTCGGTGTCCCTGGCACCTAAGGGAATACATAAACAGCTGGATTATAGCATTTTATCTAATGAATATGTCTGTGTCCAATGTCGCCGCCTGGCTCCTGGTGAGCGACTTTGAAATGAACACGAAGCATGAAAGGATACTCGAGGTCATGTCCGTTTAACTGAATACCCGACAGGCTGTTGGGTCTGTTCAATTTCACCCCTCACAGCACTATAAATGGGGGGAATCTTCCGCATATTAGGAAGATCTTTTGGCTTGACTGAAATTGGATATGAAGCAGTGAGACCGGCCTCTAGTAGATGAGTTATTCTCTAGAGACCTTACCCGCCATGTGCATCCAGGCAAACCATTACCAACAGATAGATGGTAAATCCCATCAGAGCCACACACCAGCACCGTTTATTGATGAGCAAGATGACTAGGCAGAATCAATCTGTTGTGCACTCCCAAGCATGACTGTCACACATACAGATTGTTCATTTGATGACTGCTTCAGGCTTCCAAATCGTCTGCTGGAGGCCCCTCCCCCCCTGCCACCCATCTCAGCAGGACTGGCAAGAAAAAAAGGAAAGCTGCAGAGTCAGCCTCTCTCAGACTAAGGACCGGACACTGTCAATAGAGAATTGAACAACTGCCTTGCCACTTTCTCCCCACTCTCCCTCACCCCAAGCACAACTGTTCGGAGCATGCCCACCCGCACAATTACCCCCTCCTGCCAAGGTTCGGCTTACTATGACTTCGTTTTGTCTGTGAATGGACAGAGCAGGAGGCACCATGCCAACATGGCTGCTTCAGATCAGTGTAGATATCAGCGTGGTATAGTCCACATATGCTTTCAAATATATCAAATAATCAAAACCACTAAGATAAGAGATAAGATAATCCTTTATTAGTCCCAGAGCAGGGAAATTTGCAATGAAGGTAAATTGACTCCTTTTACTGTATTTGATTCAATTCTTTAGCTGACATGTGTTATTTTATAGTCAGTTATTTCATTTGTGAACATAAATTTATTCAGTAAATGCTACCCCAAAGCAGCCAAAAAATGAATTCATGCAGGTTTCACTTAAACTCATCTGACCTTAAATTTTGAGCAAACCTACCCGGCAACACCCGAAATGACATACTTTCTCCTCAAAACTTATCAAGATATGTTGGCAGTTTTCTTTCTAAATATATTGCATTTATAAGGCACACACTATTCTACATGGGTCTGATGTAGAACGCCCAACTTTAAACCTTAAATTCATGGCTATTTTTCAGTTATTAAGTTATCCCTTTACGTGTGAAACTCAATTGACGGTACACATATTGTGACTTTAGACTAGAAAGAATGTTAAAGACCAGTTTAAGACTTAAAAGTGGAAAGTAGAGGCTTATATGGAAAGAGAAAGAAAGAAGACAGACAGACATAAAAGGATGTCTATGGCTTTGAGACAGAAAGACACTTTAAGAGCTACTACAGTTATTCCCATTCAAGTGTTAAATTAAATTAATTGAGAGTGAAGTGGAATTTCCCATCCTGTCTGGCTGGGCAGCTCTGGGTGTTTACAGATTTAGAGTCCAGAAATGCTGGATGACAGAGACATGAATGGCATGGAAAGTGTGAGTTTAAACCACACGGAGAGAGAGAGGGAGAGAAAACATGCAAAATTGTCTAGACAATTATTCAAAAAGTCAGATTTGAAAATGTAGAGTGTTTGTGGGTCAATAAATGATACCAAACCACATGGCTGGTTATAATAATAATATTATTTTAAAAGCTGAAGAAGGTTGGAGGGTGCTAAGCAGACACTGCAGGAATACTGATCTGAGCAAGTGTGTGTGCATGTCTGTGTGTGTGTCTGTGTTCTCTGCCGCAGAGCCTGCCAGCTAAAACACAGGCTCCCCTTGTGATGATGACCCCTTCAACTCCACGAACGTCCTGACAAGTGTCAACCGTAGCCCCGCCACTCTTCTACTTGTTGCACGTAAGCACTTTGTGACCAGGCAGCTGGTGCTGGCCAAATCAAAGGCCGCCTTCTCCTCTTTGGCAGCAGGAAAGCACCACCTCTGCCTCCCGAGCTAAATCCACTCTGTGGATTCAAATGCTGGGCTCTTTGCAGTCCTATCGCCTATGGAATGAAGCTTCCCGTTGCCAAGTGGGCATCTGTGGCAAAAATCTCCTTTCCCCAGCCCAGTGGAGACAGTGGGGGAAGTGTGTGTGTGTGTGTGTGTGTGTGTGTGTGTGTGTGTGTGTGTGTGTGTGTGTGTGTGTGTGTGTGTGTGTGTGTGTGTGTGTGTGTGTGTGTGTGTGTGTGTGTGTGTGCATGCGTGCTGAAGCAGGAAACATGCAGCACAATGTAAAGAAAGGGAGGGCCAGGAAGGAAGGAAATCCTGCTTGAAAAATGGCCTCTGAGACAAAAGCAAGAGAACTCTCTGCAGTGCAAGAACCTTCTTGAGGGACTAATATGTTTTTTATACTGACAGAAATAGGGTGTAAATCACTGTAACCAAACAATCATTAGCTAAGTCATAGGCAAGACAAGACAATAAGAAAAGAAAAGTTTGTTTTTCTCTAACTAATAATGAGCTTCTAGCTGCTAAGCAATCCAGTGAATGGCTGTCGGGTCATATTTACTGTACAGAAGGGGGTGTAGTGTCAGTCTTATCATATCACTCTCTGCAAGACAGTAAATCTGTGTATTTCCCATAAACATTGATTTATTCTTTCAACAAAAGGAGCCGAATGTATTAAGGTGAAATGTTGTCCGAACAAAAGCAGCACTGCAGGAACTTTTCCTATAATAAAAGTTAATTTCGAAATTCCACTTTTGGTCAGCCAAAATGATTAAGTCGCAACCCCTTGCCCCTACACACAGGTCAAGAACATTTGCAGCAACAACCATTTAAAACAAATGACATTAACTTTCTCTATCACAATTAACATTACAATATTCAACATTTTTAGTATCTCCACAAACTTGGCACAATGTAGGCAATGCATGTTACTGAATATTTACTCATGGTAATCACATTTGCTGCATCGCCAAATCTTTTTTTCTGTAAAAATGAATGTATAAAATATTGAAAGGCATGCAAAACACAGCGGCTCCCAGAGCAGAATCTCTCAATGGGAAGATGAAGCCTAATCCCACCCAGTGTTTTTGTAGATATGGGGACTCAAGGTTGATGCAAAACTCTCAGCAGGAGAGGGCTCTGCTGTGGCTGATCTAATCTTCACTATCATTCATCATCAGGCTGGTTAAAGTTAGATTTATCTCCAAGATGGGGGTGATAAAAAGGGTTTATGCAAACAATGCAGCTACTGATACTGCACACACAAAGTGAAAAAGGCATAAAATAAATACAGAGTTATGACCAAACAGAGACTGAACGCATTTACACTTAAAAATCAGGCAGGTTCCTCCTGTAATGGCTGTGGTGGGAAATTGAAATGCAAGTGAGCCACTTCATCCATTCAGGGGCCTCACACTGGGGACAGAAAACCAGAGAAACAGTCTGCTTTCTCAGAGAGCAGAGACTGACCAAATTTAATTTAGTAAAGTCAAGGAGAAAAACATCTCAAGGTGGTCTCTGCCTCGATATATTTATTTTGCTTCTCAAAAAAAAGATATAAAACATAGTTGTGTATGTGCACATATAACTTAAACAGAAATACACCCAACATCCATAAAGGGATTTAAGCTGCTGCTCAGTGATGGGTAAACACTCTGGCCTAGTATAGGGATCATAATAAACCTTCACATAGAAAGAAGGTACAAAAAAAGATCAACACATTCTAAATAATGGATGGACCACAAGCAGTTGCAGTGAAAAAGCAAGAAAGAAAGAGCACCATAAAGAGAGATTTGAAGTATATGAAAGGGTAGAAGGTATAAGATGCTGTTGTGTAATGAGTAGCAGTAGGATGGGGCGATCGTAAATGGAAAAAAGGAAGTGATTAAGGAATAAAGAAGAGAGCAATTAGTGCAGAAACATCAGCCAGTGTGAATACAAACTGCCTTCTGTGGAATCTCTTATCACCAAATGCAGCCCATTATGGAGACTGACTAATGTAAGCAACTGTAAACGGCCACTAGTGTGCTCTAAGCCCCCCCCCGCCCCTTCAGCCTCCAAACCACCCAATCCAAACACACCAGCGTCATGTGAGCACACATGTTCAATCTTATCTGATCGTGTCACTTAAAGAAAAGCTATTTAAACAGATTAGTAGAATCTGCACAAGGGGCTTCATCACGTGGTGTCAGTCCCATTACAGTGACATAAACAACATCTACTCTTGACCTCTTTAACCTAGAATCTGCTCCTCCTCCTCCTCCTCCTCCTCCTCCTCCAGACAACAGCTCCCAACATATCTGGCTTTGGAAAAACATGAACAATTAAGCTTTTTGCTGTTTGTTAAATATGACCGAGTAAATATTTACAGTTCAATTCAACTCAGTAATTTAGTATTTATTGAAAACAAAAAAAGTACAATAGCTTATTTTGTCTTCCACCATAAATACAACATGCCTGTTACTGGACAGCTTTCTGTTTACACATTTTTGTTTGTGTGTTTTCATCAAATCATGACGCACTGACCATCATCATCTTCTGTTCCTGTTTCCATCAGAACACAGGGGGGACCTTAATGTTGGCATGAATCTTACAGATCAACAGACAGGAAGGGGATAGGAACAAGGGGTCGTGACCTTTGTGGTCATCAGCTATCTGTTCGGAGCGTATAAACGTTCTCGTTGTGGCCTTTTGACCTGACCTCCTTCAGGACTGCCCACTAGTCAGATGTTACAAGCAAAGAAAACTTCTTGGCCGCTGCTAGGCCAATCTGACCGTCTTGGCCAAGATGTATACAAATCTAAAGCCTTGGAGAGAGAGACGTGGAACATCTATATACAAAAACACACACACCTGGGTTTCTAAGAGCCAGTAAATGATCCTTCTTAGCAGCTGCTTTCTCCATTAGGCTTGATTCCCGGATTTCCTGCAGCCATTTTCTCTGAAAGGACACTAGTGACTTAAAATGACCACCAACGTGTTTGTTGGCCAATAACCTCTCCATGTAAAGTCTGCTATTACATATATAACAAGGATAATCGTATGCAAATGTAGGTTTTTTTAAGAGAACGACAAGAGTGTGAGGAGCTTCCACAGCATTACAATGTCTCAGACCACATTTGTTAACTTAGATTTATGCAAGAGATTAAAGCAGTTTTTTAACATCGCACTCTGTGGTTGCTTCATAGTGCAACAGGCGGCAGCTGAGGGACCACTTAATGCACTGCAAAGCTCTTTGGAATATATTAAGTTAACTTGTGGCTCAGACCTCCCTCCAGAATCAGGACATGAAAGATTTTCTCCTTTGACCTTTCTTGCATTCTTCCTCCAAAGCGCTTATCATGCAAGCAAAAGGCTTTCAAAGTCTCTCTATCAACAGTGAACAATGTCAAAGACTGTGTAAAGTATTTAATTTGACACTGTGATGGAAAAAAAAACACACACAAAAAGGCTAAGACCTCATTAAAATGACTGTTTACATCACGTCTTGATTTGTTCCACTCATTTAGACAATTTCTAAGAATGACTGTCATTTTATTGGTTCGTAGCTGTCCAAGATAAACACCGGTGTCCACCGCCGCCCACTATATCTAGCTATAATTGTCCATTATGTAAGAAGGGCCTGAGATATATCAAACAGCTTCCCTAGAGTCTTCCTCTTCACTGGCCAACTACTGTGGAAGTTTAGAGCATGCAGTTTAGAAAGTGCTGATTTAATCCGCAGAAAGTCAAATTTAGACTTTCCAATAACGAGACCTAACAAGATGTAATCAGCCTACTTTCCCACGAGAGGTGAGGTACGGTCACACAATAGGCTCAGAATGTCCGGGGACAAATTTGCTCTAATCATCCATGATGTTTTCCACTACCTTAATAGTAAGGTATGTGTGAGGTGCATTGTGCTCGGGTCCCACGGATCAGCAGCAACGATCTCTGCTCCACAGTTCAACTTTGGCTACCGACCGGGGCCTCATTGTTCCCCAGCATTTCCTAACCTCGGAGGAATTCCTCCTCCAGGAAATATGGCTTACAAGAGAAGGCACCAAGCCCAGCCGCTCAAAGAGACTCCCCCCCCTTCTAACCCTTCACCCTCCTGGCAATATCTGCTGCGTGATCAGCTTTATCCCTTTCCCTTCTCCCCTCCAGCAATATCCCCTTCAACCCTCTCCCTGCTGATACTCGGAGTCTCCTGTATTATCCCACCAGGGAGTCTCACAGAGGGGGCCCGGGTTGTCCTCCATTCGGACCTCTAGACACACAGAAACTAGTGTAGTTCCTAACTGGTTCTAGCGTGGCAGAAGAGGAAGCGGGGGAGGCGGCCGTGTGCTTGTGTCTGATCAGATGAAAGTCTTCCTATGACCCCTCTCTCCCCAGTGGGGCCGTCTTTGATCATCCTAAATGTCTTCCACAATACTCCCAAAGACCTACCGGATGATAAGACAGTAGATAAAAGTGACACTTTGTCTTTTTCGCTCACTTTCTAGCTTCTTTATTATCATCGTCAAGCTCCATGAGCTACGACAAACAGCTAAAGCAACAATTGCAATCTCTTCCACTGTCAGGTCTCAATCTGATGCGTCCATGCTGACATTCCCCGGGCCAGAACAGAGTTGCCTTGTAAGGATCAGTCACTTCTGAAATGAATCCCAGTTCCAGCACCACAGGGGTTGATAAAGGAGGGCTGGCTGCATTCCCCCAAAACCCCCACCACCGGGGACAGAGGACACATTCCCTCATGTAATCGCCTCCTCCATTTCACCCGTGATGCCACTTCTAAGAAAAGGCCAGATAGAGCTCCATCCCCTCCCTGGTCCCTCTGTCCTCCATTAGAAACATCTGGGCAGTGGGAGGGAGGTCAGGGTGTTCACATTCATACATGTGGTCTGGGAAATAGCGCTCTTAATGACACACAACACGGCCCCTGTTCGACCCGACATCCTTGCAAAGTTGCTGAAACTGTTGAGAAAATGTGGTGAAAGTTGTCCAAACATGTAGACCAGATCACATAATATCAGTGTTTTAACACCCTCAACAGCCACAGATGTCTTTGTCAATAAGACTTGTTTACCAACTGTACACAGTAACACGTTTCCAATGTTTCCTTTCCCTCCTTTCTTTAAGGTTAGGTGTTATTTTATGTAACATCATTAAGCTGACAGCCCATCGTTTCACTGTTGCTGCAACCGAGCGCTGTGCTCAGTGTGCAGCCGGAGATGTTCTGCCAGCTGAGCACCGGCTCCGCTGGTTTTCATTTCGAGTCCACCTGTGCCGTCCTTGGCAGGACTCCCCACACGTCTGGATTTGATCAGAAACTGGCAGAGGAAGCAGCAAAATGCACTCGCACTGTATTTGCTATTCCATTTGAGAAGCGGGGTAACCATGAGGATGGAATAATAAAGCTGTACAGCACAAGTTACAGAGACAGAGAGTGCACAGAAATACAGATGTCATTATAGAAGTTTCTCTGATGAATTTAACTTCTTTCTCTTTCAGATAAAAAGCTTATTTCTAATGTAGAAAGATTGTAAAGGAGGATACAATAACCCTGGACTGATGCACTATAACTTCAAGGTGTATGCTTCAGTAAACACAGCCTCATTAGTAAAAATCATTCGAGAAAATAGTCATTAGAATAAGAAAAAACTGTTTAAAACACTTGATTTTGCTGTGATTTGAGTTTTTATTTATCTTAAATGGTGTCCAAAAAAAAAAAAAAAAATCACTGAAAATAGTTTCTGATCGGACAAACCCCTCTGAGCCTCTAACAGCCTCTGAGCACACTGAGAGGATTAAACATCACACTGGCTGTGAGGGAACTAAAGCTGTGCCATGCCTCTTTGTACCTGCTTTTCCAATTTCACACTTGCCATCTGAAAAGTTAATATGTCCCTCAAAGGGGGACGTGTTCAGAGAGTATTACTGGTTAAAAAAAAAAAAAATAAAGTTGATTCATATGTTAGACAACCTGCTCACGGTGTTAAAAGTAGCAGGGATGATTGCACAGATGATTAGTGGAGGAGTTCTGCTCTGGAGCCTGATGCACCATGCATACTAAACAGGCTGTTTGTTTGCTTACTTTGGAGGTTTCATGTTCTGGATCAAAATATACACTTTTGTTTGGTAAACAGTCCTTCTCAGTCACTTACCGAGAGAAACTCTAGTGTCCCCACATAATCCCGTTCAGTCTTCAGGAGCTCAGTGAGGACGCACACCCGTAAACGGAGCTGTTTCTCCAGGTCCTTCCCGCTCTCAGCCCTGTGTTCCCCTCTGCTCTCCTCAGTCATGTTGAGTAAAGAAAGAAAAAAGAAAAAGAAAAACTTATTTCCTTTAAAAAAAAAAAAAAAAAAAAAAAAAAAAAAAAAGCTTCACATCACAAAACAGGCTTCAGTTGCATAAGTGCAAAGTTTGCAGCATGATCAACACTGAGGGAGGAGGAGGGGAGCAACCGGTGTTTGTGCTGGAAGTCCACAAGAAGTAGAAAAACAATGCATAAAAGGAAAGTTTAACAAATAATATAAAACGACACAACAGCCCGAGACTGGAGAGTGGGCAACAAGTAGACACCCGTTCAGAAAGTTGTGTCCATGTGACTCCAGCTCTCCTCATCCTGAGCCAGCCTCCTGCAGCCTGCACTGCACCGGAGGACCACAGTCAAGTCAGACAACCACTGCTGGCTGCTGCTTTCAGAATAAAAGTGCAGCAACAGGTATTGAGGGGAGGAAAACACACAGATAACACATTTAAATAAATCATTTTCATGATCATGCAGATGATCTATAAGCGATTGAAATTGCAGGTGATAACTGTAAAAAAATACATGCAGGATATGAAAGGTGCATTGGCTGAATTGATGCCTTATAATGCATATTTTTGATGTGTCTTTTTAAATTGAAGGGACAATTACTGTACTTCTGGAGTTATTGTCGTTATTGCAGTTTGGCTTTAAACTCCTGAATACTGGACAAGACATGAAAATGTTTACAACCATGATTATATAAAGATAAAATGAAAAAAACAAAGACAGCAAAGCAGCACAGACTACAGTTCAACCTCACTCAAGTGACATTAATGGACGAGGAAAAATAAAGTTCTCCTCACTTGTTTGAGAACTTCTTGTCAACGAGCCTTGGTTCTGCCAAAACCAAGCTGACTATAGCTGTAAAAGGTAATCATGCAAGAGAATTATGTTGAATTATGAGAATTACTTTAATTGCTTTCTTTCTATTCATAATAAAGCACTGCAGTAAGTTAATGAAGTGATGAAGTTCAGCCATATAATATCTGCTTAGATCATTAAGTTGCAAATTACACTAATATCTTTGTGTAGGGAAGCCATTTGTACATTTCAGTTTCCATCAGTTCTTTAGATAAAAACACATACAATAAGTGAACCTAAAGGAAAGAGGGAGTCACAGATTTTCCCTGCACCGTATCAGACATCTCCTCTCATATTGACCACCATGTTCCTTGGACTAGCTGCTTTTCTCACTGGTTGATGTGCACACTGGTTTAAGACCACTGTTATTACCAGGAGAATCGTTGTGGACTGTGAGGGTCTGGGACTCTCCACCAGCCAGAGCTTTGATATTAGGGGCCTCAAAAATTCACATACGGTTCTCAGTGTGATTCATGAGACAAGGCTGCATTTTGAAACACATTCATACGTTATTCTTCCACAGCATCATAACATTTAAGATATATTGATTTGTAACCATTATTTGACAGGCAAAATTAGTAACAAAACATGCTTGTTCTAATTAATTGTAATTGACACAGTTTGGCCTTTCTAACAGGCAAACTGAGAAATGCAAACTAAACCTCAGAATGTACCGGAAGAACATTTATTGCAGCAATGTCCTTGTGATAAATGTATCCTGTCTGCCTCTGCCTCTGCCCTTTTATATTATTAGATTTGATTTAAGATCCTTCTCTTAATTTAACAAGCAGATGCTGTTGTGCAACAGCAAACATTTCCAAAGGGGTTATGTATGAATCCTGTCCAGTTCCAACCTTTGTGGACAATGTCCACTTATCATTCTGCAGTCAATGGTTGCTTGGAATTTGGAAACAATTTCTTATGTGGAAAAATGCAGGAACGAAACGATAAAGGCATGGAGACGCAAAGATGCAAAAACAACACACAAAGATGTACAAACAGTGATTGTTCAGAGTTTGTTAAATTAGGACATCATTTGCATTCTGAGGTCAGAGTTGTGTCCTTAGTCCTTTCTTGCTCCCTGCTCACACTGCAGTGCAGGAACAGATACTTCAGAAGCTGGTTAAGTGTTTATATACTGTATTAGACACAGATAAATAGCAGCACAATTAACACTAGAACCAGCTGTAATTTCATCAGCCTTCAAAGTCTTTTGAGAGGATTTTAGGAAAGCCATTTGCAGCCCACAATAATGATTAAAGGATTAACATTTCAACAGGTATGGATTGATTTAATTCCATTCTGCAGCAAATCGTTCCGTGAAATTCTTTTTTATGCATCTCAGCATATTCTGTAGAGCAGTGTGTCTGCAAATACACATGCACTGAAGGAGAAAAGGATCTAACTGAGGAGTGCTTCCCTAATTTATCAGCACCAGAGGGAGTCTTTATTTTATGGAGCTATTTTATGTCTCAATTACAGGTTAGTGTCAGTTTTGTGGGATGTGATAAGGACACGGGCCTTAAAATTGGGTAAATGTTGACATGCAGTATACTCTGGTGGTTAAATGTAGTACTGCACGCTTTTTGTGTGTGTGTGTCCTGATGATGAAGTTGTGTCTTGTACTGTTTCTTTGCTGCCAACAGAGAGCGCTGTTGTTTTAGCCTAAAATACTGATCCTCCTATGAATCAAAGGAGGTTTTCCATCAAACAGAGCTGTAGTCATAATGAGTCTATTTATTGACAAAGCCCTTGGAAGTCTGAATGGGCCAGATTTGGGTCCTAATCTGACAAAAAGTTGAGAAACTTCCACAACATTTGCGGTAGAGCGACTTAATTATGGCCTCTATATTAGCCATTCCAGTGCAGGTTAATTTCCAGACCTTCAGCTTTTATTGCCCATGACTTTGGTCTGTGGAATTAACTCCCATTAGTGGTTTACTACTTGCCGAGTGCTGCCAGGATGTGTTCTGTTCTTCCCATTGGAAGAGGAGAGTCAGACTGATATGAGCTGCCTTTTCTGATATTTTGCTCTTAAAATCAAACATGAGTGGTGATAACAGTGTTCATTTACACTGATATGGACACATTAGCCCTTATTTCCACTCATGAGCCTTTCAGTGAATCAGTTTATGGCAGCCAAAACCAACATTCTTACATCACATATCTGCAGTGGTGTCAGTCAAACATGTGGTAATGTCTTTTGTTCTGATTTATTCCTGCATTAGAGTGGTACAGTTCGTGTTCACCTTCTCAAACTATAACGATTAGTCAGATTAGGCCTTAGAGGAGGAAGCATATATCTTTATGGTTATCAATCAGATAAAAAACTTTTCCTGGCAGTTTTGAAATGCCTGTTCAACAGCTACATGTAACAGTTAAGAGAAGTAAAACAAGATGTTCGCCAAGAAAACTCATTAAGTGTTATTTGATGGCAGAACTACGGCCTTGAGTGGGCAAATGGTTTATAACATGTTATTAAATGTTGATAAATTATCTCAAAACATAATCTAATGAAAGGACTTAATCCCTTTGGAAGACAGACTTGGTATCAAAATAAATTTAATTAAGTGTGTATTTATTTGCAGTTGGCTATGTGAAACTTTTTTTTCACAAGTTTTCATACATTTTTATTGACTCATTTTAAACCCTTAATATTAAGATGATTCAATTTGGTCTCTGCAGGGTGCATTCAATCTAAGTTACACACAGTCTCCTTTGTACCCCATGTCTGGTTTTGTTCTTTTTAGGAGGGTATTTCAGCAACAATTAATTACATTTTCCAGCTCTCTTTAAATGTTCACCACTCCTTTTTCTCTGTAATATCCTAATAAAAAAATGTACTTCCCCAAATTCTATTATTTGTTTTCAGATATTCCCCTTTTTTTCCTTGTGAGCTACTCTATAGATTTACCTTTTCTGTCCAGTTAAAATAAATCCATTCTGCTCATTTAAAGGGCTAAAAAACTGTAAAGGTTGGGAAACACTAACATATGATAATTGTCACTCTTTCTCCAACCATAAGCTCTGCTGCTTTGCCTCAGACCCGACTTAATTGAGGTAAACTAACTTAACTTAACTTTTCATTACTGTAAGCGAGTCTCTGTGCTCTGTTATCCAGCAGATTGAAGTCTGCTGGCTGCATATGTCTGTGCAAAGCTTAGTCTAACTCATGGTCCATCTTTTGTCTCATAATGATGCATGTTTGCAAACTTAAGTCCTTGGCATTGAGATCATCATCCCATAAATTCTCAGTTCATAGAGAGGGACTGACACATTTTTCTGGCTGTCTAATGGTCCACTCCGTGCTGCCTCCCAGACTCTGCACCATCTTTAACCCCCTCTACTCTTCTTCTTTACTTCTCCCATCAGGGTCAAAAGGTCATAGATGTGCACCCACTGCCCTGCAGCTGGGATCTCTTAGATCCTGCAGAAGCTCTAAAAGCATCACAAAGAGCTGCAGTTAGCCCCACAATTTGACCAGAGCCCCCCCTCATCGCCTCCACAACCAGAGCAAGCCGTGCTCTCAGCCTGCATGCTTATCAAAGGGCTCATTCACACCCCTCAGACTCTGAGAGGAACATGGTGATTTATTGGGCCTCTGTGCCATTCTAAGATCCTGCAGCATGAGACTCAGCTCTGAGAAAGATGCTTGGTTCTTCACCTTCCCACAGAGCACAGCCCAAAGCAGTGCCACACGCCCAGAACTGCGTTCCTGTGTGTTAAAAACAACACCGAGACCATCACACCGACTCCCGGCATTGCCCTCAGCCTACGTCTATGTGCCCAGCGAGTCATGCCTAAATGACCAGCCAACCTTTACATGTAAGCGCTCTCACTCTCCCCACAAATCCCTGAACATGATACACATGGATCGCAAAGCAAGCATTTTATGAATATGCTACTGTTTGCAGCTGTCGCGCTGCTCAAAAACACTTTCTGGGTTTCTGTTATGTTTGGAAAATATCTCAGTCAGAAAACCCCTCTTTAAACTGTGGTACATTCAATTTAAACTTTGACAACATTTTCCAATAAAGATGTGAATTTTTATGGGGTTTTAACCAGAGATGTATTCTGTGATGTTCTTTTAAAGAGCTCCTGCCATATGGAGGGTAAAAAGGAAACTAATATCACTTTAACCCTTAATTTTGTTGACATGTTGGTTTTCACTCCTCGTTGTCTGGGGTCCCATAGACTACACTGCTATATTTGTACATATAATATTGCTAATAATTGCAAAGTTGACTTCTTTTTTGCATAATCTTTCTCATTGGCTTGCACATTTAATGAAGCTGATGAAACACATACATGAAAGTATTGTTACTACACCAAATGAGGACAAACTTTATGTGTATTTGTCCCACGGGCTATGCATGAACAAATGTAGTCATCTTGTCTGTCAAAAAGACAATGAAATGTATAGTATGTGACTCCACATAGTGATGTGGTAGTGATGTTGTTGAACACATAAAGCTCGTATTCCCTCTTAAACTCTTATTAAAGTCCAGATACAGACATCCAAATAGACTTATTTGGGATTTGGGCTGAGTAATGCTGCATATAAAGTACTGTCAACACCAAATTTAACCATGCCTTTAAGGCCAAGCAGAAGTAATTTCCTGTAGTGGACTCCTGACACATGTCATCAATTTAAAATCATGTTTGATTCTTATTTAAGTATTGGAAAGGTTGTGAAGTATTAAGGCATTAAAAATTAAGTCTGTTTTTTAAAGGAAATGGCAAATGGCTACAAATCCTCTCTATTATGTCAGTATGACAGAAAACTCTCAGTGGATTTAAGTAGTATATGGGTATCTACTGTGTCTTAAATCACAAAACAAAGAGCATTTTATCTCAAAGCCATCATGGCTATTATTTAATAGTTTGTCACATCAATAAATATTTCAGAGTTTGAAACTAAATGCAAGAGACGATGAGCCAACTGCCACTTAAACTCCATCCTCAAGTCATCAATAATCTATTTATTGCTGCTCATTTTGGCACCTGTGTTTTGCAAAAACTATTATATCTACTGTATAATTAAGACCCTAATTCCACTTTTTTTTACATCTCTTGTGCATTGAAGTGGTTGCTGTCAAAACCAGCATTCCCGTGCTGTCTACTGTGATGTCTATGTGTGTGTGGAGGGGTAGGCTTTGGTGGAGCAGGGAGAGTTTTGGATCTGTTGTACAGTAATTGGGTGTAAAACAGGTGGCACACTGTTGACACTGGAGAGAAGCATGTGAAAAATGTGCTGCTGCCATGCAATCACAAAAGCAAAAAGGCTGGCAGTTGACTTAGGCATTTAATCACTATGTTGGGCGATAAGTAGAGGATCAAACGGAGGCACGGAGAGCGTAGAATAACATGGAGAGATACCTAAAGCTCCATAGAGGGATTCCTGGTGGAGCCAGGCTAAAGCACCGGCAGAGCCGTACAGAGGTATAAGCGGACAGGAAACTGAGGAATCAGGGGCTCAATAGGCTCTTAATGTCTGAAGGAAAAGTCCTCACTTATTGTTTTCTGGATTCATTATGTTCTTCTTCTCCACGTGGGACATATTTATCTTTGGTACTGGTCAAGTTTGGTTTTCATCAAACGCTGGACAACATGATGCTCACTGGGACATCCTGCTGTTCTTAGTGGCAACGTATTACAACAATACACCAGGTATTACCAACATGAACTCAGTGTGCATCATGTTAATCATGTTATGCAGATGGACCAGTGGAGAGCAGAGCACAGTTGACAGTTTTATCAAAACAAGAAAAGAGCTGAGTGTCTTCTTCAAAGGACCTGCCCTGAGCCAGCAGAAGAATACGCCTGTTGTTCTGCAGAGATAAAGATGAGTCACTTGATACAGTTCATGTCTCCACACAAAACTATAGGCATTACTTTAAAATGTAAAGAGTCATTTTCCATAAAAAAAAACACATTTCGTGAATGAACATGTGTTCTCGGCTCTCTTTATATGACCCCTCTGAGCACACAGTGATCCGGGATCCAGTTACCAACTCCAACACCGGGCCACGTGACTCAGGTCCTCCTCATTTAAAAAAAAAAAAAAAAAAAAAAAAGGAGCTGCTACTCTGCAATTCCCTCCAGAGCTTCACAGAGGTAGTAGATGTTCCCTCCCGAGCCAGATGATCCAGATGATCGACTTTCGCACCTCCTGCTGCAGAGAAAGTGACTTCTGCTGATGGTGCACTGGACCGACTCAATCACATTTCTTCACTGAGAAGTTGTCGTGCATCCTCCAAAGTATCCTGCCTGCAGTCTTCTCCAGGGATGGAGCCGGACCGCAGGAGCGCATTTGGCGTTTTACTGGCTTGTGTGATAATCTGCAGTAACGTGCTATGTCCCGTCGGTGCGTATCTCTACAAGAACCGCTATGCAGGGTGAGTAAAGACCCCCCATTCATCACTGGGGCTCAGGAGACACTGGTGGACTCTGCAGGGAGGAAGCACTGTTGCTATCAGCAGAGACAGGGCTTTATCTTATGTTGAGAGTAGAGAGAATGAACAAAGCAAGTCTGTATCTGCTCACCATCCTTTTCATCTTTCAGGGTCACATCTCTGGTTTTAGACATAATATAACGTTTTTTGGTTGACTAGACTGATCTTGTTGTCTGATGGGACACTAGGGATGCTTGCAGCAACAGTGCTCAGTCAAACTGCTCAAAGTATTCATTAAAAGAAATTATAGCTGTTAAAAAGGCAGCGACTCACAATTTTCTTTTTGTAGTCACATTTTTCTGTAATCACACGAGAGGAGACATTTTGTCATTTTTTTTGTCAAAAGGCTGTCTGTCTGTCTGTCTGTCTGTCTGTCTGTCTGTCTGCATGTTTATGAGGCTGAGTGAGGAGCACACAACTCCCCATCTAGACCCTAAAAGTAGCTGGTAGTCTAATAGAGGGTCTCCTTGCAAATTTCCCCGCTGCGGGACTAATAAAGGATTATCTTATCTCTCCAATGGGACCACCTGGAGCTGGACACATATAGTAATTTGGGTAAGCATGTCAGAGACATGACTGGGGCATGTAGGGATTTTATGGGCTTTTTGATGAGAGCATTTGATGTAATTTAGCACAGGCAGAGGGGGACCACCACTGCTGCAAACCCCCTCCTCTAAAACAACATATATTTTGGATAAAATCCCCAAATTGCGTACCTCACGCCACCTCTGGTTTGACATAAAAAGGTCTTATGTAGCACTCATGGTGGGCTCTGTTTCTCTCAGACATCAGGGATGTGGTGGGTGTTGTTCATCTCAGCTTCACACAGCTTTTAGTCTAAAAAAAGAATTCAATTGTCAAAATATTTCAAATCATTCAGTAACAGAATTATCGTACATGGAGAAATGATGATTGTTCTAAATCAAAACACTGCTGAGAGTCAACATCTTGGTTTAAAACAAATTGCTTCCATCCCAGAGAGAGCACTGCTGTGGGAATCAACAGACTGACAAGTTAAGGGCGCCTTGAGTGCAGAGAGCCCTGCAGCTGGCAGATTCAAAGCACAAGGCCAGGGCCAACACTGTAACAAAAACAGTCTGTCATCTCTGAGGATCATTACGAGATGGAGAAATGGTTCAAGTTGGACCACAGTAGAGCTCTGGGATGCCACTTTATTTAATCATGGTCTGTGTGTGGTGCTGTAGTGAAGAAAAGAAATACATAAACTCGACAAATTTGCATCAGTGAGGATTGATTGAAGCTGTGGAAGCACATATTTTCAGACTGAGACATTATATTCTACTACAATCTTGTTTTAAAAGTTTTAAATCTGTCTAGATTCAGTCCCCCCCTCCCAATCTCTATCACATCCAAACAATATTCTTACCTCCAAAAAACATGTACGCTTTGAAGTCCATCTTCTATCACGCAGTTGCCATGGAAACAAGCTGTTTTGGGGCACAGTGTTGTGGTCGCAGAAATGGGGCGGCCACTCACGTGGGACAACCGCACCCCTTTTGTTCCTCCAACCTCAGAGTGACCGACCGCCACCTTTGTTTAGGGGGCCCGACTTCCTGTGTGACACATTGTAAAAATCTCTTTGAAATGGGCCAAACATGGGAGGGGAAGAAGGAGGTTTAAAAAAAAAACATGAGACTTGAAAGTGAACACATATACAACCTCTGCCAGGTAACTGGGCCGACACAGAGAGTCTCTACTTAAGAGACTGTAATAAATTATTGGCAGCATGTTAGCTTTAAGGTCAACCGCAGGAACTGTGATCTGCAGAGTGAAAGCAGCACAGTGTTAAATTCATGCTACGTATAAAGAGTAGCTTTGTTTTAATATAAAAAATGTGGCTGCAGATTTAGAAAGACTCTCAAGGTTCTCTATATGCTGAAGTGTTTGTTTAGATGATCTGCCAAGACCAACATGTGAAGAATTACAATATTGTGTTATGGTCTATTTATTGAATTAAAACTAATTTCAAGAATGTATTCCTAGGCCTGGGCGACACGGCTAAAATCTTCTATCCAGATAAAGGTCATTTCATATCTCCATAACAACATATATCAGGATATAGCATGTTTTCTGGTAATTCAATTAATAGATAGTCTATATGAAATAACCACTTGGTTTGTGTACTCTTGTGTGAAGTAAATACTTGACAAATAAAAAAAGTGTGTTCCCTTA
The DNA here is from genome assembly GCF_027596085.1 of Anoplopoma fimbria. NCBI lineage: Eukaryota > Metazoa > Chordata > Actinopteri > Perciformes > Anoplopomatidae > Anoplopoma > Anoplopoma fimbria. The sequence goes on from NC_072469.1 coordinate 21,479,059, forward strand.
TTTTATTTATAATTTAAAATCTGAGTTAGTATGTGCTTGTTATTAGCAATTTAGACGACTTCATTTTGTATCACGAAATCTCAATATTTAATTTACTCACAATATTATTCTATTAAAAGATGAAACAATATCATATTGATTTATCACCCAGCCCTATGTATTTATAAACAAATGAATAGACTTTCATCAGCAGTTGACTTCTTTATTGTCAATTAAGACATTTTATAAATTCTTTAAATCAGCAAAAACACCATTGGTTTTTTTAATATGCCCAGATATGTTTAAATAAAGCTCACTACAGCTTTAATTTAAGCCTCATCTCGATCATAAATTCGGACAAAATAAACGCTAATGATCAACAACCTATCTCTGGCTTTAACCAACCAAACACCTTGTGTGATGTCTCTGCCTTCACATTACAGTATAAGATTGAATTATTAATATTTTGTTTAACACATCTTACATTTACAAAACATGTTGCAGTGTAAATCACATTTAAGTAGTTGATTATTTGTGTTTTATCTACAGCTCATATCGGTATATGATTCATTTCAGTATAAAAATGTGAAACAGTAGCTGCTACTGTAACCACCAAATAATAGTTTCAGGTGCTCCCTGTAGAGCTAGAAACGAGGAAATATAATCCTTTAATTGTGTCACACACAGATTGTTTGAATGGGGTTTGACCCTGTCATCTATAGGACTCTAAAAGAGGAACCACCCATTTCACAATCAGACATCTGCTGTTATAAGTGTCACCTTCAATCAGCACAATAGCAGGTAGCATTACCTGGGACTCCATGGCCTAGATGTTTTTGAAATGTTCTGATCTTGCTCTGTTACAGTGAATTTTAGTGCCGTAAAAAAACGCTTGAACACGACACTTAAGAGAGCTCTGTTGTTTTTTGCAGTGATCAAATCTTCAGGATAACCCCGAGTAATGACGAGGAGGTCCAAGTGCTCCAGAAAATTCTGGGACACATGAAGGTTGGCACATATTTCTTTATACACATACATGCTCACTGTTCTGATCTATTGTTGACAGTATGATCCCCATCAGACACCATTTGAAATCATTTACTTAAAAGAATGTCTTTGTTTTAGATTTTTTATTGTTGTGTGTGTTTCCAGAAAACCATATTAAAAGTGTCATGCTTTTACTCTGTCCACATTGTATAGTTTAGTAGTCACAGACACTGGTTTTTAAAGGGGTTTGGATGGTGAGAGAGGGGCCCGGGGACGTCGATAGGCAGAACAGAGAGATAGCGAGCAGCCGAGTGTAGCCATCCGTGACAGCCAGGACATATTCCCTCCTCTGAGAGACCAAGATACTGTTGAGAGGAAAAACCCCTTGAGAAGAATGGAGGGAAAAAACTCAAAATTGTTCGTAAACGATGTCTAAATGTTTGGATCACTTTCAGTTACAAACTATATGAACATGTGTTTTTAAGCTACTGAAATTAGGGGGGAAACCCTGGAGGACACAAAGACCTCGCCTGCTTTCCCAGACTCATTTGGGAATAATTACCCATCAGCCTCAGGAGCATTGTTGACCTTCCTGTTCACATTGTTTAGGTTTGCCAATACACAGCAAAGGCTGTTTATAAAGCAGAAAAACATGATGCAATTATAGACATTCTTGTTCAGCAAATAGTCAAAGACCTTCTTTGAATAATTCATTAAACAGTTGAATAAACTAAAAATCACTTTATCAGTATTATTATCTCCCTGCAGATGAGTGCATTTAGAGGAATTGGGGGATTGTGCTTATGACAGACCAAAGCATTCTTTTGAATATAAGTGTGATGCTTGAGATAATTTTCCAGTATTAACAAATTACTAACAGATCAACATACAAGCACAATGTGCAGCCTTACAGCAAACCTAGTCTAAGTCAATATATCAACCGATAGCAGTCCTGTAGTGTGTCTGATACATTTTAATATTAAGCCATAAAGTGTTAAGCCACAATGGAATACCTTATATATTAAAACAATGGTGGTCAATGAAGGGCTGTAGCTTCCATTGAAAACATTGAGGTTTTGTTCTCTTTATTTTTTATCAAAATTTGGAGGTCCACCAATATTTGCATTCTAATGTTTTAAAAAATGAAACGATGAAACATGATTTAAATGTACTGAATAAATAAAGAATTTAGTTTAACTTAAATCTTAAATAGATGTGAAGCTCTGTGACAGTTTTTTAGTTTGTTTTCTTGAGTTTAAATGAAGTTCATGTCCAGAATAATTCCCTTGAACTAACTGCTCCATACAAATTAAATGTAATTCGACAGTTTACTGAGTAAATAAAATATGAAGAATCCAATGAAAACATTTCAGAGACTTTCTTTGAGAGAGCTGCAGAGATTTGGATCTGCGTGCAGCCCCGTGGTAGTGTGGTCCATTTCTCCAGTTTGGTTTGGTCCTCTTGGGTTGTATTAGTGCAGCCAGACGCCACATTAACAGTAATGAAAGGCATCTGTTCGGGTTCAGGTCAGGCTTTAGTTTGATGGTCCAGAACCAATACTGCTCTGAGCAGGGAAAGAGCAGAAGAAGGCATAAAAGAGGATTCAGTAAATGTTTTTGATTTGTGGTGAGGGATACTAGGAGAGAGCCAGGGTGCTGGTCAAGAGATGGCCAAAGTTTTACGCATGTTAGGGCAGCTGACACGGTGCTCCAAGGCCAACCGAAGCAGTGGCAGCCACTGTTTGGACAGCTGTGGACATGTGTTTTCAGTAGCTTAGCCACACTGCCATGCCTCCAGTGCCAAAGACAAACTCTTCAGCCTCAGGCTAGCCATAGGGTCACATAATACACAACTACTGGGCACTGCAGAAAGCAAGAGAATCAAGAATCAGATCCATCATCAAAGAAAAAACACACTTCTTTTAGTCATTATCCAAGCTATTTGTTTGGCTATATTCTGTGGTTGATTGACATTACATTTAACCTAAACCTTTACAGACCTGTGAAGGAGGCCATTTCAAAAAAATAATTTGAATAAGTGGGGGGTTTTTTTTGCATTTCTTGAAGATACCTAAATAGAAGGCTGCATGAAGAGATAATACAGGTTTAAAGTAAACCTCACAGTCCTGGACTCACTGTTTGACTGCAGGTGAACTCTAGGCAGCCTAGGGAAGAAATGCATGTTCAGTAGAGCAAATACCTTCAACAGAGCTTTGCATTGTAAAGATAAGATATTTCTACAAAAAAGGATAATAATTAACACTTCAGTTCCTGGAGAACATTTTCATGACTGTACCTGAAATGGCACATGAGATATTCAGTGTTAATACTGTATGATTATTTTCAATGAATCATTTGATCTTTATTTCAATTTGATCTATACTTTCTTAAAAACCATAGCTGATGGCTTCAGATTACTTTCATACACTCCAAAACCCAGATACTCATGTTATTATTACATCAAACAAAGAAAATAAGCAAATTTTCACAATAGGGAATCTGGATTATAATTAACGTTTGTTCATTTTGCTTGAGAGGTGATTTAGAGAATTTATTGATCATCAAAACAGTTGCTGATTCTGTTGTTTGATGAATTGGCTTATTGTAACAGTGACTGATACAAATAGAAAATCTCCTGTGTTGATTGAGGGGAGCGATGACAGAATGAGTGACTCTCTGTCCTGGATCCTAGAAGTTTTGTTTGAGATGTTCCAGGGATTAAATCTGTTAAACAGATGTACAGTCCTCAATCACAGTGGCTGCTGTCATTGCTTCCTATGAGTAATTCCATTATTTACTGCCTTTTAGCTTCAGCATTTGTCTTATGAAGACATCATCAAAGTATCTTTGTGAGATAAATATGGTAAATATGAAGCTGAAGCCAGCAGCCGGTTAGCTTTAGGTCTGGAAATGAGGGGAACTAACTTCTTGGGGTCTCCGCTGCCTGGCAACCTCGAACAAGAAATAATCTGGCACATAAACAGGATAGAAAGTGTTGATTAGTGAACTTTAGAGATGCTGGTAGGTGGATTTTGTTACCTTTGTACAGAGCCGGGCTAGCTATTTCCCCCTGTTTCCAGTCTTTATGCTAAGCTAAGCTAACCAGCTGCTGGCTGTAGTTCATATTTACTGTAGACACGAGAGTGATCTTCTCATCGAAGTCTGAGCAAGAAAATGAATAAAAATATATTTCCCAAAATGTTGTCAAACAGCTGGTATTTTGGTTATAATGGATATTCACTAGCAAAAATGTTTTGTACTTTGGTGACTTGTTCTTTTTCTTTAACTAAAGCTACAGCTTCACCGCAGATGCCTTAAGGAAAGCCAGCTCTTTTTATTGAACTATAACTTTTTCTTTCTTGTGTTGCCCATGCCTGTGTTACATCAACCAAAAACAACACAAATTTAATTTATAGCTACCCTGTATACACAGACACACATAAAAAAAAGAAGAAGAACTTTCAGAATGAGGACACAAGAGATTTATTTATAAAGCAGACAAAGAATGCATCTTTAGGGCTCATAAATACAGCTATTAAATAAACTGAGAGACTTATTTGTGAGGAGCTATGTTATCTGATCAGGGATATTTAAGTGCCTTTTAGGCGTATGTGTTAAGAATTTGTTTGGTTAACAGCGGAGTGAAACATTTGGGGTACTTAACCATATGGTAATGTCGTAAAATCGCAGCAGCAGAGAGCAGGCCCTACTCCAGGGCACCAAACAAGCCAACTGAGGATTTTCTACCACTCTAGCTTTAAACGAAGTTAAATAAATCTGGTATGCATTCTGTAAACCATTAAACCAATTGACACATTAACAAGCATGTGTGCCAACCTGCATGTCAAATGAAAGCCAGCTGAGGATGCAGAAACTCTGAATGTGCAGTATTCTCTCTGCAGCGACTACTGTGTGTATCATTTGTAGGTCAGCTCTCTCTGTTATTTTATCAGTTTCCACACGATGTCTGTGTTTATACGGTTGGCCTGCTGTTTGTGCTAAAGCTAACAGACCAGAGTATCAGGGCCTGATAACAGGCGCTGAAAGACAGGATTTTTGTAGCTAATATGAGGTCAAACGGTCTAGAGGAAAAGGAAGGGAGCATCATTCACTGCAGGTTGTTAATGGGATACATCAGAGTGTGTTTTGCCCCATTAACGCTGTAGAGTCATCAATATGCCCCCGATTTAGTCCATCGCTTGAAGGTAGAGACTAGAGGAATGTTAAACTGTCCAGGTCTTAACTAAACAATTTGGTCATCAGCACCAAATGTTTGGTGCTAATTTAAACACCCGGTAGATAAGATAATAAGGCCTTTAATGGGGTCACTTCTTGTTCTGAAACATATGCTCTTTAACCCTTAACTTTCGTTTAGTTTAGTGTTTAAACCGGATCGGTATCAGTGCTAATAATGGTCTTGTTAAGTGGAGCGGGTATCAGCCAAAACGTAACAAATCCACATTAAATAAAGATTCTTGTCAACGTCATTGTTCAGTTTTTCCACAATCAGTTACATTTATAGCTGTGACTGAATAAAGTGCCACAGTAATCCCTTGCCTCATGTTACCTCATAAAAAGATTCTTCCCTTGCAGTCTGGGATTAATTTTAAATCTGGCGAAAAGAGACAGTGGTGTTGGATTGCATTATATTTGTTGGATAAGTCAAAAACAGACATTCCAGTTAGATCATTGTTGTCTATAAACAGTTTTTCAAAAGATTCTCCAGATTTAATATCACAAGATATACAGATTTTGTTATTTTAAATGACACATGTTGTGTGTGTGTCTGTAACCCCTGATCTAATATATTTGTCTTGCTCCTTTAGGTGGACTTTTGGCAGCCCAACAGTGCTACACTGATCTGTCAAAATGCAACTGTGGATGTCCATGTGAAAAGCAATGATACGCAGAGTTTACATGCACGCTTAAAGCAGCAACATATTGATTATCGGTAAGACTGGAAAGATCACTGGCAATTAATAGAGAAACAAACCACAGTACACACACATGCTCGCTTGTGTGCCCTCACATATTTGGTAATCTTGTTAGCCGAGTGTCTACACCCAGAGATACATCTGTTATCCAAAGGGCATTGCAATTACCCAGCTCTCCTCAGCCAGAATATATGATTTGCACATGCAGAGGCAACTATCCTTTGCATGCAAAAAAGCTTCCTCAAAGCTGGGACACACACACACACACACACACACACACACACACACACACACACACACACACACACACACACACACACACACACACACACATACACATACATAGTACATCAGAGCCCCTCCCAATCTGCTCCCAAAGCAGCCCTTTCATCTCCCCACTCCATCCCTCATCAAAATTATCGTTGAAATGGAGTTTTATCAAAGCAGCCGCAGCTAGAAAGAATTCCATTGTCATCTCTGTCCTGAGGGATGAATTGAAGATCTGAGGATGAGGTTTATTTTTCTACTTTGTTTTTGATTGACTGAGAAAATGGTTTACACTGCAGGGGACCGTTTTTGGTAAAGTGGTTTGGGTTGTAGGGAGTGAGGCGTCAAAGATCTCATTTTACTCTTGGGGATATGAGTCATGTTTTTTAGTGTTATTGAAGTAGATATGGATGGAATTGTACATATAAGGACCTCACAAGGAAGTGTATCTTAGGAGAGTCTGGCTGCCCACATAGCCGCTATGAAAACAGATCACATCTTCTGTTTTAGGTTGGAGTAGGAAGTGAGGAGGCATAGGGTCAGATGAGACGCTGGAGGAGTCTATAAACAAATAATGATGGCGATAATTATGGTTTTGGAGCATTTACAACATATTTCATTTACTTATAAATAGCAGTAGCATAACTAGTATCACGTGTGCTATCAAACAGGCTGAGCGCGGATGTAGAAAACTGGTTTAGATGTTGAAAAGAAGAGGGATGAGTGAGAGCAGTTGCATCATCGGTTAGGAATGAATCAACAAGACATTAAGGACCCTTGACCTACCAATGTTAAAACAATTTTAAACAGGGGCCTGCTGTAATTAATTACTAAATGGGAATATATGCTGAATCTGCAGTAATTGTATATGCTATTTTATGTTTTACAGTAGCTATATGGGTACTGCACTCTGTTTTATTTGATATATTTATAGCCCTAGATACATATCCATTTGGGTAGCTTATATCCTCCTCTGCCATGAATGTATCTTTTTTCTCTCATATTGAGCTCTTTATTAGATTTTTTTTTGAGTGTGCAGATATTTGTATAGGCTACAGTTTTACATTGTTTACCCCTCCCATACTATTGAAACAGCCATGAATGAATTAATTAACTGCAGACTTGTTAGTTAGAATCTTTGTTAATGATGAACTTACACTTACATACACAGTAACTTCAGGCCTGACTGCTTATTATAACATCAGACTCTTTCTTATTGACTTATTGTTGGTTCACTCACTCACTTAAAACGAAAGATCACGTAAGGCAAGAGGGGGATAAACAGCAGCAACCCAAACAGGCAACCTAAAAGAGTTTTTGATAGCTTATTGTTGATCTCAAATGATTACATTTACAAATAATAAACAGTATATTACAACTAATAATCTTTTGTAATACAACCAATTTTTTTTTAATTTTATAAAGTGGTACCAATTCTTAACAAGGTGAGAATATTGAAAATACTATTATTAGTATTATTATTATACTAATATTCTCTAGGGAAGTGTCCTCATGTGTTTATATTTTATTGGTAAAGATGTCACAGTGGTTGGCTATCATGTCTATCATGTGTCTGTCTAACTTCCTCTCCTCCATCCACAGGGTGTTTATCTCCAATCTGCAGAAGGAAATTGAAAAGCAGACGGGGAATCGCTCCTCTCGCAAGCGGAGGTCAGCGTCTCAGTATGACTACGAGGTTTACCACTCTCTGGAAGAGGTGTGAAGCCCAGCATCCACCGGCCTACCTATCTCTTGCTCTCCTCTGCTCCCTAATCTAATTCTCACACAGAGTAAACAAACATCCTCTCTAAGGTGCTCTCAAACTCCCAATTACCCCATTCCACAGGTCTCTCTCCCACAGCCTCGTGTTCTCACACACTGAGACACGCACTCTGCTTCAGACACTTCACAGCTGTCGAGTGTTTTCCCAGGTCGATCAGGCCCTATGAAGCAGCATTTAATCCACACACAGATCCTGAGAGGCTACACAAATCTTTAGTACTCTGAGCTTTGATCCTCTCCTTCGCTGTAAGACACACTTACATATGCACGCATGTGTGTGTGTGTGTGTGTGTGTGTGTGTGTGTGTGTGCAGACACAACATGCAGACAAAGACAAAACCCCGCACAAATGCACACACTCCAAAGGCACTTATACATTTGTGTGTTTAAGAAGATTTTCCCTCCAGCTTTGAAATCGCTTTTAATTGTCTGACCAATTTGATGCTCATTAAACCATTCTAATTTGCCCATTTACTCTTGAAAACATCATAAACAAATCCTTGAGTGACATTCATTCTTCTACATTATTTTCTGTCCCAAAGATCCAGAGCTGGATGTTTGAGATGAACCGAACCAACTCCCACCTTGTCGACATGTTCTCCATCGGGAAGTCGTACGAGGGGAGACCACTTTATGTGCTTCAGGTAGGAGAGAAAGCATGAGACGCACACATTTGAAAATTCACATAATGTACAAAAACACAGTTGTGCTGCTCGAAAACTGACTTGTGTGTCTCCTGTCAGGTAGGAAAGAGAAGTCGTCATCAGAAGAAAGCTGTGTGGATCGACTGTGGCGTCCATGCCAGAGAGTGGATAGGACCGGCTTTCTGTCAGTGGTTTGTCAAAGAGGTAATTTTGTTTTTCTGCAAGTTTAACTATCTAAACACTCTTTGAACTCCATTGTTTGCATCAATGCATGTTTCAACGATGTCTGGTATCTAAATGATAGTCTGCAGCAAGCAGCTTGTGATGTTTGGTTACTAGGGTCCTCAACAAAATGTGAACATCTGTTCATTCGTCATGCACGGTTATGCAAATCCTGAAGAATACCCTTTATTGTTCAGATGGTGAACATAATCCAAACGTGCACACAAGTTCCATCACACCCTTAAAGTCTTAGTTACTACCCTCTGAAGGGAGGATGGCATCAGACCAGAGGCAGACATTAACTGTGAGAACCTTTAATGGCTTCTTTTATACTACTTATATGCCAGATGAGTGGGATTTGCAATACGGAACCAGAACGTTAAGATAATTAAAGGAAAAGTCAATAAATGTCAGTGTAGAGCACTGAGTCACAGCCTTTTCTAAGGAATGCTTTCATGATAGACCTCTGCTTAGTGTACTTGACAAAGGCTTAACAAATATTTCAAACACTAGTAACCCATTGAGCTGATGTGGAGGAGAAAATAACTTAAACATGTGCCACTATTAAGTAGCGCATGCACATGCCGGAGCATACCACTTACAGAAAAGTTTTTGTCATTCCGTCTGCAGACACTTACTGAAATGGCCTTCAATGTGATGGTTCTAAAGCTTGACAAACTCACCTAAGGCCATTACATGGACTTACAAGTTTAGTTGGGAATTCTTCAAAGAAGGATAAATGGTTGTAGAGGGTGAGTGATTAAGGGAGAGAAAAGACAAATAGCAGCATGTAATCAGAAACAGACTGACAACAAAATTGAGATGGGAAGAATAAAAAAACAAGGGAAAACATTTGACTCAGGAAAACAGTCAAAGATGCTAAACTTAGCTCAAATATGTGCTCTAAAATGTGGCTCCACTGTCATGTAGTAACTCAGGTTAGCCACTGGAGGTCAGGGTGCCATCTTTGTTTAAGGCTTAAAGCATATTAACTTTGGCCTGAGTCTGTTTAAAGAGCAGGTATAAGCAGTATTTACCCAGATCTCCTCGCTCCAATTGACATCTATAGTCTTGAGTATTAACCTACTGCACTTGTGCATTGAAAATACTCTGTTAGCAATCCTGCATAAGGTTAAAAAATTATGAAAACATAGCTTAGTAATTAAATTAAATTGTATGATTAAACAGCAGTCTAGATCTGTGCTCTGTACTTATACTGTTTTTATATTATAAATTTAAGGCCATCAACTCATACCAGCATGACTCTGTGATGAGACGACTGCTTAACCAGCTCAACTTCTACATCATGCCTGTCTTCAATGTGGATGGATATCATTTCAGCTGGACTACGGTACGGTACTGCAGATTTCTCTACATGCTCATCAGAGACTAAATCCTGCTGTTGATTACTTTCATTTTCAAGCCTGAGTGTGAATGTTTTGTTGTTTTTAGTCATTTTTCTGAAGTATTCTGATACCTAACAGAATGTAGGGCCTATCAGCGAGACACAATTATTTTATTCAGGTGCATGTATTCAGAATAATAACTGGTAACACATCACTCCTACTCAAATATTTTGAATACTTTCAATGCTGTTTACTGAATATTTTGTGTCCATGTGGTTTAGACATTGTAATTGAAAAACTAAACAGCAGAGCGATAACCATGTGTTTGTTTTTTTCAGTTTTCAGCCCTTATGTCAGTATAAGCATCTATGAAAACTAAAAGACCAACTAAAGCTGAATGAGTGACAGATGGACTATTTTGGAGATGTCAGGAAGCTTCATTTGTCCATTTGTCTGCCGGTCAGTCGACATACACAGTGACGGTCTCTTTGTTTTTTCTGTAGGATCGGTTCTGGAGAAAAACACGGTCCAAAAATCACCGGTTCCACTGCAGAGGAGTGGATGCCAACAGAAACTGGAAAGTGAAATGGTGTGGTGAGTTCAAGAACACTGACCTTTAGCTGAAATCTGAGGAAAATCCTCTGATTCTCTCTCACACATGGAGACACTCACACTGCAACTTTCCCTGTAATCTGTTGCTGATGTAGTTCTTTTCTGACTATTTATCAGTGTAAGCTGTGGCTAAAATATTTGTGTGGTGACAACAACTTGTGTCTGATGTCATTTGGTCTCTGGTGGAAGATGGGTGGGCTGTTCTGCTGAATCATCATCTTCACCGTGGGAGGGCTCTGATAATTTATCAGAGATGTTTGCGGTACAGACAGACATACAGATGTGATGGCAGATGACAGAAATTGAGGAACCACGTTTTGCTGTCTCGAAGGAATATTAAATCACAAAGTTGCTATTTTGGGACTTGATTTAAAAGCTGACGTCAGTGAAATGTTTATGTGGCCATGTAGTACATGAAAGATTGAGAGTTTATACATATGCAAAGTGGAAATTTAAACTGATTTCACAGAAAACTCCATAGTTTATATTTCTAGCAATGGACTACTGGAGAACTGCATAAATCAGGAGATAGCTTTCTGAGATAACTTTCAGCCTGATTGAAGTCCATGCAAATGATCTACAATTTTGACCACTACATTGTTCCTGCAATTCATAGATATGACTTGTATCAAGAGGACTTTTATATGCAAACATCAATGCAGCCTTTTTTTTTTGTTTGGGACTGTTTTCCTTTGCATTAAAATGTGATTTATTTTTCAATTGTTGTCACTGAATATAAGATCAGAACTATTTTAATAACAAGTTTGAAAATCTAAATGGATTATGATCAAAATATATTACGGTGTGATTAGTAGAATGTTTTTTTTCTCTTTTCTTTTCCCAGAGGAGGGGGCCTCCTCTCATCCCTGTGATGACACCTACTGTGGTCCCTTCCCCGAGTCTGAACCCGAAGTCAAGGCCGTCGCCAAGTTCTTGCGCAAGCACAAGAAACGCGTCAAAGCATATATATCCATCCACGCCTACGCCCAAATGCTGCTTTACCCATATTCCTACAAGTATGCCACGATCCCCAACTTCAACTGCGTGGTAAGACATCCATGATAATAAACCAACTTATCCATCCATATGTTGGAGTTACTTCACTGGAACGCCTTGATATTAAATCCTACTGTTCAGACATATATGTATTATCACTAATGAGCCTGCCTTCTGCTTTCACTGTCCAGGAGTCAGCAGCTCACAATGCAGTGACGGCCCTGTACTCTGCCTACGGAGTGAGGTACAGATATGGACCCGCCTCCACCACCCTGTGTGAGTACTGCTCCTTGTCTTCATGTGTCTTCCAAGTTTAGAAAACAAAACAGAATGGATTATTTGTCATTTCGCACTTGTTGCTTTGTGCAACCTCATCTGTGTTTTTTAATTTGCCAAAACGGAAAATTGATTCTTATTCATGTTTTTAAGTAGGCAGAAGTGCCAGTTTTTCTATAAATACAAAATCTATTTTTTCTTGCACTGAACGTACCCCATGAGAGGAGATGTAATACCAGTAAGAAGGAAATGCTTTTAGACTCACCTTAAATTGAGACAATTTGTTGCCAGCAGTGGTGGAATAATTTTCAAATCATTAAGTTAAGTAGCTAGGCAACACTTACAAAAAAAAGTCTTGCATTCAAAATGTTACTTAAGTGAAAGTACTTCTAAATAATTATATAACAGAAAACTGCCCTTAACTTTTCTTATTCTGTTTGTTTAACTTTTTCCACAGATGTGAGCTCAGGCAGCTCTATAGACTGGGCCTACAGAAACGGGATCACTTATGCGTTTGCGTTTGAGTTGAGGGATACAGGACACTTTGGCTTCCTCCTGCCTGAGTCCCTGATCAACCCAACCTGCACCGAGACTCTGAGGGCGGTGAAGGCCATTGCATCAGGTCTGCTTAAGAAGTGTGACACAGACAGGGACAGATTTCCATATATATGAGCGCACTGTAGGTCCCCGGAGCTCCACCTTCACAGTTACTTATCTCAACACCTCATATTCCTCTGAGATCTCATATTCCTCCCAGATATTATCAGGTGAAGGGCTGAGAAGGACCAGCAAAGTATGAATTTTAATTTGCCTTTCTCGTGTTTGAGGTTGTTCGCCTTATTTTCCTTTTCTGATGAGATCTGATAAGTACAATAAGATCCGACATACGGAGTCAGAATCAGTGGGCCGTTACATGTACCATGCAAATCCAATGTGCTGAGCTTGAATCATGTCTAGCATCTAATCTTGTCCTCCTTCCCCAAAATATTTACGGCCACAAATATATTAGTAATGCTGACTTTTCCATGATATGAGATGAATGGTGGTCATGTGAGCACTTGTCACAATACAACAGCACTTTTTTTTTTTAAAGAAACAGCTAAGATGTTATTGTCTTCCAAAAATATGTAATGTTATTCAAATGTTTCACATGAACTGCTTTTAATTACCCTATCGCTATTCTTATTCTGTTTGCGTTTTATTTTGAAATGAGTCCCACCAAGTGCCAGTACCTTTATGTAAATGTATCAATGCCTTTATTACTGCAACATTGTTGGTGTAAATACATTATGCTATCACCTGACAGTCTTGGGTTTGGTTTAAATCAAAATGTATTTGTTAGATTCTTTTTTTTTTTTTTTGGTTTAGACTGATATTTGGATTGAATTACTTTTTACTTCTGTATCTTACTGTGTCATTACTCAGGTATGGATCAAAGACAAAGTCAGAAATGTTTACCTTTGACAGCTCATGTTCTTGATATGAGGTTCTTATAAATGGATGAAATCTGACTAAATAAATGTTCTTATATGACACCGTAAATGTTCATGTTGTCATCTCTCTCTAATTAAGTCAGCCACATGTCACAGTTGTGTTAATATAATATCATATTTGTGTTTTCCACATGTTTGTTGCCTGACTTGTATTATGATAAACTCACTGACATTTTATAGCTCAATATGTGACAGATTTAAGCACAAGGTCTTCTTACAAACATCCTCCGCTTTTCTTTTCCACGCTCTGCTCTTATTTATGGATTCAGAAATGGTTGAGCTGACATCCCAAAGTGAAAGTGAACTCTGCCGCCCACAAGTGCCAAATCTGTGTTGTCAAATTGCCAGATTTCCTGGATGTATTTTCTGTCGAACTTTGCTAAATGTTGCTCAAAGCTGTAAATGGCAGTGTAGCTAAACATATAGGTACACACAGTCATAGATGATGTAACGCATTTAGCAAAGTGATGGTAAGGTTGAACAAAAAGGTATAGTGGTATCTGCAACATAATAACCATAGACAATAATGTAATGTGAGGAATTACTGTTTTAAGATAATGCTTTAAGTTTCATTTATGATCATGAAGAAAAAAAAAGAAATGTTTTTTGATGTGTTTATATCTGTAAAATGTCTAAATGCTAGATTTAATTATGTTCTTATTTTCGATTACATATTTCTGAGAATA